>NC_069501.1:438460579-438578079 GCF_027579735.1 Bombina bombina | reverse complement strand
TTGTTTAAGAATTCTCATGTTTATTTCTTTTGTTTGTATTGGTATGACACAAATAAGTGGAGAAACAAAAAGCCAAATCTGACACATTCCACGCAAAACTCAGATAATGGACTGGACAAAATTATTGGCACCTTTCCAAAATTGTAAGAAATAATTGCATTCCAAGTAATTTCTAATTAAACTTGCCTGTATCAATTAACAGGTGCTGACAATATAGAAATCACACCAGCAACTAGTTAAAATGGTGAAAAATTGACTCAACCATTCTGTTGTGTGTCTCTGTGCCACACTGAGCATGCAGAAGAGTAAGAGCAGCAAATTATTGTCTGAGGATTTGAGAACATAAATTGTGGAAAAGCATGGACAATATCAAGGTTACAAGTCCATCTCCAGAGATCTAAATGTTCCTGTGTCCGCTGTGCGCAACATTGTCAAGAGGTTTACAGCCCATGACACTGTAGCTAATCTCCCTCGAAGTTGATGAAAGAGAAAAATTGTTGAAATATTGCAATGAAGGTGAATAAAGAACCTCGATCAACTTCCAGACAAATTGAAGCTGACATTCAGGCACAGGGTACAAATGTGTCAGCTCACACTATACGTCGCCATCTGAATGAAAAGGGATGCTATGGTAGGAGACCCAAGAGGACCCCACTGCTGACACAGAAACATAAAAAAGCCAGGTTGGAGTTTGCCAAAACTTACCTGAGGAAGCCAAAATTCTTTTGGGAGAATGTGCTGTGGACAAACAAAACAAAATTACAGCTTTTTGGTAAAGCCCATCATTCTACTGTTTTTAGAAAAAGATTTGAGGCTTTTTAAACAAATAATACAGTCCCTACAGTCAAACATGATGAAGGTTCACTGATGTTTTGGGGTTGCTTTGCTGCTTCAGGCACTGGATGTCTTGACTGTGTGCATGGCATTATGAAATCTGAAGACTATCAAATAATTATTTGGTGCAATGAAGGGCCCAGTGTCAGAAAGTTGGGTCTCTGTCAGAGGTCTTGGGTCTTACAGCAGGACAATGACCTAAAGAACAAGTTAAAAAGCCCATAGCACTGTAGCTAATCTCCCTGGACATTGATGAAAGAGAAAAATTGTTGAAAGATTGCAACGAAGGTGGATCTTGAACCTTGATCAACTTCCAGACAAATTGACATTCAGGCACAGGGTACAAATGTGTCAGCTCACACTATACGTCACCATCTGAATGAAAAGGGACGCTATGGTAGGAGACCCAGGAGGACCCCACTGCTGACACAGAAACATAAAAAATCCAGATTGGAGTTTGCCAAAACTTACCTGAGGAAGCCAAAATTATTTTGGGAGAATGTGCTGTGGATAAAAAAAAAAAAAAAATACAGCTTTTTGGTAAAGCCTATCATTCCACTGTTTTTAGAAAAAGAATTTAGGCTTTTTTAAAAAATAATAATAATAATAATACAGTCCCTTTGCTGCTTCAGGCACTGGATGTCTTTACTGTATGCATGGCATTATGAAATCTAAAGACTATGAAATAATTATTGGTAATTATAAAAGTTGGGTCTCCGTCAGAGATCATGGATCTTACAGCAGGACAATGACCTAAAGAACAAGTTAAAAAGCACCCTGAAATGGTTTAAGACAAAGCGCTGGAGAGTGCTGAACTGGCCAGCAATGAGTCCAGAACTCAATATCATAGAGCACCTGTGGAGAGAGCTCAAAATAGCAGTTGGGAAAAGGAACCCTTCCAATCTGAGAGACCTGGAGCAGTTGGCGAAAAAAGAGTGGTCCAAAATTCCAGAAGAGAGGTGAAAGAAACTCATTGATGGTTACAGGAAGAGATTGATTTTAGTTATTTTTTGCAAGGAGTGTGTTATCAAATATTAAATTGAGGGTGCCAATAATTTTGTCCAGTCCATTTTTGGACTTTTGCGTGGAATGTTTTAAATTTGGCTTTTTTTCTCTCCACTTTTTTGAGTTATACCAATACAAACAAAATAAATAAACATGAGAATGCCTAAACATTTATGATATAAAAATATGGCGTCCCTTCAATTCCAATTAACTGATAGAATTCTATAAGCCAATCGGAATTAAGGTAGAAAAAATCCTATTGGCTGATGCAATCAGCCAATAGGATTGAACTGGCATTCTATTGGCTGATTGGAACAGCCAATAGAATGCCAGCTCAATCCTATTGGCTGATTGCATCAGCCAATATGATTTTTTCTACCTTAATTCCGATTGGCTGATCAGCCAATCGGAATTGAAAGAATGCCATCTTGGATAACGTAATTTAAAGGAACTTTCATTCAGTCGTCGGCCGTGGAAAGAAGAGGATGCTCTGCGTCGGATGTCTTGAAGATGGACTCGCTCCGCGCCGGATGGATGAAGATAGAAGATGTCATCTGGATGAAGACTTCTGCCCGTCTGGAGGACCACTTCTGACCTGTTGGATGAAGACTTCTGCCCATCTGGAGGACAATTTCTGCCCGGTTGGGTGAAGACGTCTCCCGGTAAGGTGATCTTCAAGGGGTTAGTGTTAGGTTTTTTTAAAGGGGGATTGGGTGGGGTTTAGAGTAGGGTTGGTTGTATGGGTGGTGGGTTTTAATGTTGGGGGGGGGAATTGTAATTTTTTTTTACAGGTAAAAGAGATGATTACTTTGGGGCAATGCCCCGCAAAAGGCCCTTTTAAGGGCTATTTGTAAATTAGTGTAGGGTAGGGCTTTTTTTTTGGGGGGGGGCTTTTTTATTTTGTTAGGGGGATTAGATTAGGTGTAATTAGTTTTAAAATCTTGTAATTTCTTTATTATTTTCTGTAATTTAGTGGGGGGGTTTTTGTACTTTAGATAATTTTATTTAATTGTAATTAATTGTATTTAATTTAGGTAATTAATTTAATTGTAATGTAGTGTTAGGTGTAATTGTAACTTAGGTTAGGTTTTATTTTACAGGTAAATTTGTCTTTATTTTAACTAGGAAGTTATTAAATAGTTAACAACTATTTAATAACTATTGTACCTAGTTAAAATAAATACAAAGTTGCCTGTAAAATAAAAATAAACCCTAAGGCCTAGATTTGGAGTTCGGCGGTAGCCGTCAAAACCAGCGTTAGAGGCTCCTAACGCTGGTTTTGGCCGCCCGCTGGTATTTGGAGTCAGTGATTAAAGGGTCTAACGCTCACTTTTCAGCCGAGACTTTTCCATACCGCAGATCCCCCTACGCCATTTGCGTAGCCTATCTTTTCAATGGGATTTTTCTAACGCTGGTATTTAGAGTCGTTTCTGAAGTGAGCGTTAGAGCTCTAACGACAAAATTCCAGCCGCCTGAAAATAGCAGGAGTTAAGAGCTTTCTGGCTAACGCCGGTTCATAAAGCTCTTAACTACTGTACCCTAAAGTACACTAACACCCATAAACTACCTATGTACCCCTAAACCGAGCTCCCCCCACATCGCCGCCACTCGATTAAAATTTTTAACCCCTAATCTGCCGACCGCCACCTACGTTATACTTATGTACCCCTAATCTGCTGCCCCTAACCCCGCCGACCCCTGTATTACATTTATTAACCCCTAACCTGCCCCCCACAACGTCGCCGCCAGCTACTTAAAATAATTAACCCCTAATCTTCCGACCGCAAAGCGCCGCCACCTACGTTATCCCTATGTACCCCTAATCTGCTGCCCCTAACACCGCCGACCCCTATATTATATTTATTAACCCCTAATCTGCCCCCCTCAACGTCGCTGACACCTGCCTACACTTATTAACCCCTAATCTGCCGAGCGGACCTGAGCGCTACTATAATAAAGTTATTAACCCCTAATCCGCCTCACTAACCCTATCATAAATAGTATTAACCCCTAATCTGCCCTCCCTAACATCGCCAACACCTACCTTCAATTATTAACCCCTAATCTGACGACCGGAGCTCACCGCTATTCTAATAAATTGATTAACCCCTAAAGCTAAGTCTAACCCTAATACTAACACCCCCCTAAGTTAAATATAATTTACATCTAACGAAATTAATTAACTCTTATTAAATAAATGATTCCTATTTAAAGCTAAATACTTACCTGTAAAATAAATCCTAATATAGCTACAATATAAATTATAATTACATTGTAGCTATTTTAGGATTAATATTTATTTTACAGGCAACTTTTTAATTATTTTAACCAGGTACAATAGCTATTAAATAGTTAAGAACTATTTAATAGTTACCTAGTTAAAATAATAACAAATTTACCTGTAAAATAAATCCTAACCTAAGATATAATTAAACCTAACACTACCCTATCAATAAATTAAATAAACTACCTACAATTACCTACAATTAACCTAACACTACACTATCAATAAATTAATTAAACACAATTCCTACAAATAAATACAATTAACTAAACTAGCTAAAGTACAAAAAATAAAAAAGAACTAAGTTACAAAAAATAATAAAATATTTACAAACATAAGAAAAATATTACAACAATTTTAAACTAATTACACCTACTCTAAGCCCCCTAATAAAATAACAAAGCCCCCCAAAATAAAAAATTCCCTACCCTATTCTAAATTAAAAAAGTTACAAGCTCTTTTACCTTACCAGCCCTGAACAGGGCCCTTTGCGGGGCATGCCCCAAGGATTTCAGCTCTTTTGCCTGTAAAAAAAAACATACCATACCCCCCCCCCCAACATTACAACCCACCACCCACATACCCCTAATCTAACCCAAACCCCCCTTAAATAAACCTAACACTAAGCCCCTGAAGATCTTCCTACCTTGTCTTCACCATACCAGGTTCACCGATCCGTCCTGGCTCCAACATCTTCATCCAACCCAAGCGGGGGTTGGCGATCCATCATCCGGTGCTGAAGAGGTCCAGAAGAGGCTCCAAAGTCTTCCTCCTATCCGGCAAGAAGAGGACATCCGGACCGGCAAACATCTTCTCCAAGCGGCATCTTCAATCTTCTTCCATCCGGTGCGGAGCGGGTCCATCTTGAAGCAGGCGACGCGGATCCATCCTCTTCTTCCGTTGTCTCCCGACGAATGACGGTTCCTTTAAGGGACGTCATCCAAGATGGCGTCCCTCAAATTCCGATTGGCTGATAGGATTCTATCAGCCAATCGGAATTAAGGTAGGAATATTCTGATTGGCTGATGGAATCAGCCAATCAGAATCAAGTTCAATCCGATTGGCTGATCCAATCAGCCAATCAGATTGAGCTCGCATTCTATTGGCTGTTCCGATCAGCCAATAGAATGCGAGCTCAATCTGATTGGCTGATTGGATCAGCCAATCGGATTGAACTTGATTCTGATTGGCTGATTCCATCAGCCAATCAGAAAATTCCTACCTTAATTCCGATTGGCTGATAGAATCCTATCAGCCAATCGGAATTCGAGGGACGCCATCTTGGATGACGTCCCTTAAAGGAACCGTCATTCGTCGGGAGACAACGGAAGAAGAGGATGGATCCGCGTCGCCTGCTTCAAGATGGACCCGCTCCGCACCGGATGGAAGAAGATTGAAGATGCCGCTTGGAGAAGATGTTTGCCGGTCCGGATGTCCTCTTCTTGCCGGATAGGAGGAAGACTTTGGAGCCTCTTCTGGACCTCTTCAGCACCGGATGATGGATCGCCAACCCCCGCTTGGGTTGGATGAAGATGTTGGAGCCAGGACGGATCGGTGAACCTGGTATGGTGAAGACAAGGTAGGAAGATCTTCAGGGGCTTAGTGTTAGGTTTATTTAAGGGGGGTTTGGGTTAGATTAGGGGTATGTGGGTGGTGGGTTGTAATGTTGGGGGGGGGGGTATGGTATGTTTTTTTTTACAGGCAAAAGAGCTGAAATCCTTGGGGCATGCCCCGCAAAGGGCCCTGTTCAGGGCTGGTAAGGTAAAAGAGCTTGTAACTTTTTTAATTTAGAATAGGGTAGGGAATTTTTTATTTTGGGGGGCTTTGTTATTTTATTAGGGGGCTTAGAGTAGGTGTAATCAGTTTAAAATTGTTGTAATATTTTTCTTATGTTTGTAAATATTTTATTATTTTTTGTAACTTAGTTCTTTTTTATTTTTTGTACTTTAGCTAGTTTAGTTAATTGTATTTATTTGTAGGAATTGTGTTTAATTAATTTATTGATAGTGTAGTGTTAGGTTAATTGTAGGTAATTGTAGGTAGTTTATTTAATTAATTTATTGATAGGGTAGTGTTAGGTTTAATTATATCTTAGGTTAGGATTTATTTTACAGGTAAATTTGTTATTATTTTAACTAGGTAACTATTAAATAGTTCTTAACTATTTAATAGCTATTGTACCTGGTTAAAATAATTAAAAAGTTGCCTGTAAAATAAATATTAATCCTAAAATAGCTACAATGTAATTATAATTTATATTGTAGCTATATTAGGATTTATTTTACAGGTAAGTATTTAGCTTTAAATAGGAATAATTTATTTAATAAGAGTTAATTAATTTCGTTAGATGTAAATTATATTTAACTTAGGGGGGTGTTAGTATTAGGGTTAGACTTAGCTTTAGGGGTTAATACATTTATTATAGTAGCGGTGAGGTCCGCTCGGCAGATTAGGGGTTAATAATTGAAGGTAGGTGTCGGCGATGTTAGGGAGGGCAGATTAGGGGTTAATACTATTTATGATAGGGTTAGTGAGGCGGATTAGGGGTTAATAACTTTATTATAGTAGCGCTCAGGTCCGCTCTGCAGATTAGGAGTTAATAAGTGTAGGCAGGTGTCGGCGACGTTGAGGGGGGCAGATTAGGGGTTAATAAATATAATATAGGGGTCGGCGATGTTAGGGCAGCAGATTAGGGGTACATAGGGATAACGTAGGTTGCGGCGGTTTACGGAGCGGCAGATTAGGGGTTAAAAAAAATATGCAGGTGTCAGCGATAGCGGGGGCGGCAGATTAGGGGTTAATAAGTGTAAGGTTAGGGGTGTTTAGACTCGGGGTTCATGTTAGGGTGTTAGGTGCAGACGTAGGAAGTGTTTCCCCATAGGAAACAATGGGGCTGCGTTAGGAGCTGAACGCTGCTTTTTTGCAGGTGTTAGGTTTTTTTTCAGCTCAAACAGCCCCATTGTTTCCTATGGGAGAATCGTGCACGAGCACGTTTTTGAGGCCGGCCGCGTCCGTAAGCAACTCTGGTATCGAGAGTTGCATTTGCGGTAAAAATGCTCTACGCTCCTTTTTGGAGCCTAACGCAGCATTTGATTAAACTCTCGATACCAGAGTTAAATTTATGGTGAGGCCAGAAAAAAGCCCGCGGAGCGTTAACAGCCCTTTTACCGCCAAACTCCAAATCTAGGCCTAAGATAGCTACAATGTATCTATTAGTATTTGGTTTTAAATAGGAATAATTTAGTTAATTGTAGTAATTTTATTTAGATTTTTTTTAAATTATATTTAAGTTAGGGGGTGTTAGGGTTAGGGTTAGACTTAGGTTTAGTGGTTAATAACTTTATAATAGTGGTGGCAGTGTTGGGGGTGGCAGATTAGGGGTTAATAAATGTAGGTAGGTGGCGGTGATGTTAGGGCTGGCAGATTAGGGGTTAATACTATTTAAATAGTGTTTGTGATGCGGGAGTGCGGTTGTTTAGGGGTTAATATATTTATTATAGTGGCGGCGATGTCCGGTTCTGCAGATTAGGGGTTAAAAAATTTATTTTAGTGTTTGCGATGTGGGGTGGGGCCTCGGTTTAGGGGTTAATAGATAGTTTATGGATGTTAGTGTACTTTTTAGCACTTTAGTTAAGAATTTTATGCTACGGCGTTTTAGTGTAAAACCACTGACTTTTAAATGCGGTACCAGGCTTGACAGGAGAGGGTTTACCGCTCACTTTTGGTCAGACTCGTAATACCGGCGCTATGCAAGTCCCATTGAAAATATAGGATACGCAATTGACATAAGTGGATTTGCGGTATTTCTGAGTCTGGCCAAAAAAGTGAGCGGTACACCTGTAACTGCAAGACTCGTAATACCAGCAGGCATTAAAAATCAGCGTTAGGACCTCTTAACGCTGCTTTTTAAGGCTAACGCACAACTCGTAATCTAGGCCACTCGTTCTTAGCAAAGTGTGAAAGTGCACCTGTCCTGCTTCTGGAGTTTTAAAGCATTGCCAAACAATGTCAGATTAGTAGTAGTGAGGAGCAAAGATCTACGCATTTCGGCAGCGTCCACTGCCTTTATCAAGAAGCTTCTCAGTGTTCATTCATCAATCTGGGCCTTCGTTAAACCACCTAGGTACCTGCTGTGCACAGTTAGGAAACTTTTCCAACCCCATTGATGTCTATGGGTTAAAGAAAGTTATGTTAAAACCTAACACCCTAACATAAACCCCTAGTCTAAACACCCCTAATCTGCTGCTCCCCAACATCACAGACTCAAAATTAAATGATTAACCCCTAAACCGCTGCCCCTGACATTGCCGACACTAAATAAACTAATTAACCCCTAAACCGCTGCCACATCACTACTACTATAATAAACCTATTAACACCTAAACCGCCGGCCTCCCACATCGCAACACACTAAATTAAACTATTAACCCCTAAACTTAACACCCCATTAATTTTAAATTAAATTTACATTATAACTATCTTTAAATAAATAAGAAGTTACCTGTGAAATATAAAAAAAATAAGTTTAAACTATAAAGTAACTTAACATTACTATTTTAAAACAGTAAACGAAAAATAAAAAAACCTAAATTACAAATTTAAAAAAATCCTAACACTAAGAAAAAATAAAAATAAAATACATTACAAAAAAAAACCCTCTAAAATTACAAAAAATAATAAAAGAAATTATCCAAAATAATAAAAATTACACCTAATCTAATACCCCATAAAAACAAAAAAGCCCCCCCAAAATAAAAACACCCCCTAACCTAACAATAAACTACCAATAGCCCTTAGGGCCTTTTGTAGGGCATTACCTTAAAGGGACACTGAACCCAAAAATGTTCTTTCATGATTCAGATAGAGCATGCAATTTTAAGCTAATTTACTCCTATTATCAATTGTTCTTTGCTCTCTTGCTATCTTTATATGAAAAAGAAGGCATCTAAGCTTTTTTTCTTGGTTCAGTACTCTGGACAGCAGTTTTTGATTGGTGGATGAATTTATCCACCAATCAGCAAGGACAACCTAGGTTGTTCACCAAAAATGGGCCGGCATCTAAACTTACATTCTTGCATTTCAAATAAAGATACCAAGAGAATAAAGAACATTTGATAATAGGAGTAAATTAGAAAGTTGCTTAAAATTTCATGCTCTATCTGAATCACGAAAGAAAAAATTTGGGTTCAGTGTCCCTTTAAGTAAAACAGCTCATTTACCTAAAAATTAAATAAAAAAAACCTAAGCTACCTATTGCCCCTAAAGGGGCATTTCTATGGGCATTGCCCTTAAAAAGGCATTCAGCTCTTTTTCAATCAGCTCTTTTATCACCCATCCCTAATCTTAAAAAAAAAACTAACACTATCCCCAGAAAATATCCTCACAGTTCCTGAGTCCGGACATTCATCTTCATCTCGTCGCCTAGAAGCTGATTCTCATCCTATTAGCTGATTTGAAAATGTCAGCCAATAGGAATGCAAGGTACCCCATTTTTAAATGGGTACTTTGCATTCAAGCTTCAGTGTACGGTGGTGATTGTGTGAAGAGAATTCTCCACGCTGGATGTCTGCTCCGCCGGCAATGATGCTCCACGCCTCCACAACTCCACACCACCGGGATGAAGATAGAAGATGCCCCCATGATGGATGAAGATGTCGCCGCCTGGATGAAGATTTCTTGCCGCCTAGCATTTTTTATTTATTGCAATCTTAGAGTTTTTTATTTTTCGTAAAAAAAAATTTGTAATGTAATTAATTTTTTTTTAATTTTTTCGTAGTGTTAGGATTTTTTTAAATTTTGTAATTATTTTTTTTTTTCAATTAATTGTATTGTTTTAAAATAGTAATATTAGGTTACTTTATAGTTTAAACTTAGTTGTTTTTTTATTTCACAGGTAAGTTTTTATTTATTTAAATATAGTTAAATTGTAAATTTAATTTAAAATTAGGGGAGTATTAGGTTTAGGGGTTAATAGTTTAATTTAGTGTATTGTGATGTGGGGGACTGACGGTTTAGGGGTTAATAGGTTTATTAAAATAGTAGTGATGTGGTGTTTAGGGGTTAATAGGTTTATTATAGTAGTTGCAATGTGGGGGCTGGCGGTTTAGGGGTTAATAGGTTTATTAAAATAGTAGTGATGTGGTGTTTAGGGGTTAATAGGTTTATTATAGTAGTTGCAATGTGGGGGCTGGCGGTTTAGGGGTTAATAGGTTTATTAAAATAGTAGTGATGTGGGGGGCCGGAGGCTTAGGGGTTAATAGCTTTATAGAGTGTTGGCTATGTGGGTGGGCGGCAGATTAGGGGTTAATAAGTTTAATATAGTATTTGCGATGCAGGAGGGTGGCGGTTTAGGGGTTAATAGGTAGTTTATGAGTGTTAGTGTACTTTGTAACAGTTTAGTTATGAGTTTTGTGAAACATTTTTGTTTTGCAAAATCCATAACTACTGGTCTCAGATGGTGGTATGGATCACAATGATATAGGCTATAACACAAGCATTTTAGCCGGACAACACAACCTGTAATACAGCAGTATGGAAATCAAATGTCATTTTTTGAGTGCGGAATGGATCGCTGCGTTACAGGCTAAAATGCTTGCGGTATAGCTATACCACCGCGACTTGTAATATAGGAGACCTGCCATTC
The DNA here is from genome assembly GCF_027579735.1 of Bombina bombina. Classification (NCBI taxonomy): domain Eukaryota; kingdom Metazoa; phylum Chordata; class Amphibia; order Anura; family Bombinatoridae; genus Bombina; species Bombina bombina. The sequence continues at coordinate 438,567,313 of NC_069501.1, read as the reverse complement.
CATACGCAAATGCCAATTTTTCAGAGGTATAGCCATACCACACCATGCCGTAAAACTTGTAATCTAGGTAATTGTTTTTATGTTTTCAATAGCACCTTCAATTTGGCACAGTTAAATCTGGAGCTACTATGTTTGCCAGCTAACTTGTGGAAAGTACTTGAATCCTGACATTAGTTTCTTTTTTATTTGACATCAGCCTCTGCAGTGTTCCGCCACCTGTCTACTGAACTATTCATAGCGCTGACATCACCCATATATTGACACATTCTAATTACACTCATATTCATCATATTTGTCTTCAGATTCTTTCTTCTGTCATCACTCTGTTACTCTCTATTTCTCACTCTCTGTCTCACTCCATCATATATATATATATATATATATATATATATATATATATATATATATATATATATATATATATATATATATATATATATATATATATATATACACAAGTGTAATGTGTAAAAGCCTGTGAGCTCATGTATGGTATTTTTTATTTTATGTTAATAACTCATACAAATGTGTTTACCTTGTCAGAAACAAGAAATATGTTGCTGACCTGAATATACCATGTACATATCCTGGTGCATTTACACATTGAATTCACAGGTATTCAAATGGATTAGAATGGCTTAGAAAAGAAAGCCACACATGAAGTGTATATATCATGTTTTAAAACTGATGTCAAATTAAAAATAAAAGAACATTTTTGACTTGTGACTTTTAAGTTCTATCTCATTCTCTCAATTTCTGTTTTTTTACTTTAAAATGCTCTCTGACACGTTAGAATTATGTATTTGATTTATTGCTATTTTGCAAAAAGTAACATTGCTGCATTTCTGTGTTGTGTCTTATGTACATTATGTACATTCATTTGATTTGTAGATTATTAAAGGAGCAGTCTACACCTTGGTTATCTTAAAGTCTTACCTTAGATTAAGCTGCAAATAGCCTCCTGATCTGGGCTCCATATGACATCCAATTACAAAAGGCTCACTAGTTGGATTCAATAGACTTTCAATACTATTCAGCACAGTGCCTAGATGCAGCCCAGATTGTGATGTCATCAGGGGCAGAGCTTGGCAGCCATTTCAAAGTGGCCAGAAACAATATTAATTTTAAAATAACTTTTTTTACTGTTCCTGCAGGCTATTTGCAGCTAAATCTAAGGTAAGACTTTAAGATGACTAAAGTGTAGACTGTCCCTTTAATGTCAAGTTCTCAGGATCCTTGATGATTTATTTATATATAGAACTAGAGCTCTGATCCAGTATATATTGTTTTTTTTTTTAATTTTCAAACATTCTATTGCAATATAAAAGTGCTTTTGTCTTATCTTATGTGCCTTTAATTTTGATTATACTAGGAAGTTTGCTAATTTTCATGTCACTTACATTATTTTGTCTATTCCAAGCATTTTTACTTGAGCATGTTTCTGGTTATTGATTCCATATATTAACTATCTTTTCATTAAAGTATTTTGTCCTCTCCCCTTAGCTTCTTGAGCAATTTTTATGGATCACTACCTATGCTGCGCAAATGATAAACGGACCTTACTTCTGATGCACATTTATAAGAATTAGTTAATTAAACATAAAATGGTCTATGCTATATAATTAATTTTACAATGTTCATTGCTAATTACCAATTATTACTAAAATATATTAGTGTAGTACTCAAATTGTCAGAATATTAGATTAAAAGGAGATTTCATTGCATTGCAGGTGTGCATCCGAAATTGAATTCAAATGATATATTTCGGTAATAATTGTGCTGTGTGCCAACTGGTATGCCAGCTTGAAACTCATGTCCAATACTGACACAGCTTTGAAATTCTCTTGGCACACACTAAGCAATGGCATTAAATATGTAGCTTAAATTTGTTGATGCCAATAATTTCAACATAAAACTGTTCTCAGTCTGGTAGTAAATTAGGAAATTCTTATAGTTTAAGTTGTCTACAAAAATGTTACTTTCTTTATTTCAGGCAATAGAACATATAGAGGCCTATTTAAGAAATGTCTTGCGGACCTGATCCGACAGTGCGGATCAGGTCCATAAGACCTCGCTGAATGCGGAGAGCAATACGCTCTCTGTATTCAGCATTGCACCAGCAGCTCGCAAGAGCTGCTGGTGCAACGCCGCCCCCTGCTGACTCGCGGCCAATCGGCAGCCAGCAGGGAGGTTTCAATCAACCTGATCATATTCGATCGGGTTTAATTGCGGCGATTCCTGTCCGCCTCATCAGAGCAGGCAGACAGGGTTATGGAGCAGCAGTCTTTAGTCTGAAGACTCGCCAGAAACACGGGCCGTCAAGCTCCATTCGGAGCTTGATAGATAGGCCCCATAGACTCCCAGAATGCAGATAATGGGCAATGATTGTGGATTATGGATTATAATAAAATCAGTTTAAGAAAGTAACTGAATATTTAGAATTGCTATAACTTTATTATTAGTTGTGTACTTTTATTGACTTTAAAACTGATAAATGGATGGACTCTGATCATTCAGGATATGACACTGGAGGATGGCTTCCTTTAGACTCCTCAAGGTAGTGGCAGTAATAAATGTGACCACCGCGTTTTACAGTTACTTATTAATGGAGTAATCAGTGCCAATAAGACTCAGAGCTGCTGCTAACTCTTGCCAACAAGCCCTACAATTGGTTGCTTGGTTTTTAGAGCATGCACTGGGGAGATTGAAAGAAGTTATTATATGACTCAGTGCTGCTGTCCTTCCCTTGCAAGGCCCAATTGTATGGTAGGGAAGGCTTTGTAGAATTAGGTGTTAAATGGGAGCATGGGTCTGAAAGAGGGGATTTAGAGTTAATGGCCTAATTTGAGGCTTGATGTAGCTATGGGGCTGCTGGTCTAAGATTTTAATATGACTTTTGTTTTGAGTATGGGGTTACGGGGGAAAGGATCTGATTGGAGCATAATTTGGGTATGGAGATGCAAGATAAATAATAAGATATGAGGTCTGACTTGGATAGGGGTGGCAGAGGTCTGCTCTTATGTCTGACATGGATAAAAGTGTTGCAGGATTAAGAATCTGATCTGAGATCTAATTTGGATATTGGGCTGCAGATAAAGGGGTCTGATTTAAGGTACCATTTATTTATCAGACCGCAGATTAATACTGTGCGCTGAAGGTGGATTTATATATTGGGCTGGAGGTTCAAAGTCTGATGTGGGTATGGGGTTGATGGGCAAGGAGCCTTTTGTGAATTCTGATGTCGATATGCAGGTCTAGGTGTCTCTTAAGATCTGTTATTGACGTATGAGGTAATAGGTCCGATCTAAAATCTGATTTGTGTATTGGGTAGTATGTTTAGGGGGACTTCAATGGAATCACTTGATAAAGATAGTAGGTTTACCAAAAGCCCTTCCCAAAAGCTTTACCTTAGGCCTCAACCATGCGCCACTATTTATTATTATTATTATTATTGTTTATTTGCATTACTCCAACATATTATGTAGAGCTGTAAAATTAAAGTTTACCATTACAGAGTACAATAATAACAATATATTTCCATAAATCATAAAAGGTAGAGAGCCCTGCACAAAAGTCACAGTAAGATGTATACCACCTTTACATAAGACAACCAACAAGACAGATGGACTATTGAACATTATTTTTTTTTACCAGTACCTGCCAGTAACACAAAGTAGCTCATGTAGAGAGTCCCATCTTTCTGGGCCATACTTATAATTCCTAAAGGCATAGAAGATCTTTAAAATTATGATTTTCTTTAAGAACTTTAGAGGCATTTAGATGTAAAGTATTTTTGCATAGATTTTACTGGGCATTCTACTGAAGTACTGGACATCTGGCAATTCTACTAGTTGGCCTAGGCCAAAATATACCTCTGGATGAGTGGTGGACATATTTGCTTAGCTACAATGATAATTATTGCAGAGACATTTAAACTTGTCACTGAGGGAGTTAATCTAACTGTTATAACCGCAAACATTGCTTATGAGAAAAAAATAAATCAGACATCAGAGCTGTTTCATTACCAGAGAAGAGTTGTCATTTTGCAATGCAAAAAAATAAATAAAAATAAATAAGTAAAAAGCACATTATACATTCCAGAAGAATGAGACTTCAATGCACAACATAAATAAACAACAGAAAAAAAAGCAGAAAACATCCTTGAATTTATGACACTGCTGCCATATACCAAGCGTTATTTACGCTCTCCGCCTGTCAATATCAAAACCATGAGAAATCAAATCTCCTCATTTGGCGTTGAGGCAGAATGTAAAATAAAGCACCTTGTTTGATGTGAAAACTTGGATACATTATCTGAATTATTACTTTTATTAAAACATAAAAGTTTTGCAGAGGCTTAAAGTAACTCTATCTTTAATAAAAATGCAATTAAAATAGCTTGTATACTGGCTTAGACGTCTCAGTAACCAAGGACTATTTTTAATGGGACAGGTTAGTCCAATTTCAGTTAGGTTACTGAATAAGCATAATAAAGCTGGAGAGATCAGTTCAACTGTTAGAGAATATAACATATATACGCCATGATTTCTATACTAAAAGTAGTAATTGTAGTGAAAAAAATGATTCATTAGAGCATATTATTTTATCACTGTCAAACCTGCAAAGGATGTTAAACACATAGGTAAAGTAAAACTGGTCCCACACAGAAACTGCAGCTGATAAATCAAGAGCGCTAGTCTCATGTCCCAACTATGCAGCTAGAACTGCTGACTGGAACAGCAGCAGTTTTAACTTGGGACAAGCAATGCTCTACAGCTCCCAAATGGTACTTTATCTATGTACCAAAGTACTTAAAGGGACAGTCTAGTCCAAAATAAACTTTCATGATTCAGATAGGGTATGTAATATTAAACAATTTTCCAATTTACTTTTATCACAAATTTTGCTTTGTTCTCTTGGTATTCTTAGTTGAAAGCTTAACCTAGGAGGTTAATATGCTAATTTCTTAGACCTTGAAGGCCGGCTCTTAAGAATGCATTTTAACAGTTTTTCACCACTAGAGGGTGTTAGTTCATGTATTTCATATAGATAACACTGTGCTCATGCACGTGAAGTTACCTGGGAGCTATCACTGATTGGCTAAACTGCAAGTCTGTCAAAAGAACTGAAATAAAGGGGCAGTTTGCAAAGGCTTAGATACAAGATAATCACAGAGGTAAAAAAATATATAAATATAACTGTGTTGGTTATGCAAAAATGGGGAATGGGTAAAAAAGGGATTATCTATCTTTTAAAACAGTAACAATTCTGGTGTAGACTGTCCCTTTAAGTTATGCAAATATTAAACATGTGAGTTTGGAGTTTGATCGGAATAAAATCGCATGATCTAATAAATGAGAGTGTGCATATTTTTTCATTAAGATAGAGGGCAAAATTAACTTCTATCTCTGCTTCTCCTTCACCAGCATTACCAACTACACCTGTTTCTATATGGGTCTTATTCACTAAAGCTCACTCCTCTTTCTATTCTTTAGTGAATAAGCTGCTTAAAGTAACATAGGTACTAGTGTATCTGGAGAGCTTGTTGAGGCTAGTGAAGCTGGAGGAATCTTCAAGTAAATTTAATCGGAGGACATTTTCATTGTTTAGCTTTTGTTCAGAGGAGAATAGTCAACCATTTCAAACTGTACGATCCTTAATGGACAGAAATACTCTTAAAGGGAAACTGTTCTATAAAATTTATTTCCCATTAATGGTCCAAAAATATTAGCGCTATTGAACTCCAACGACGCTTAAGTTAAATAAATAGTGCTCTTATTCTTGCACTCATATTACAAGTTGAAAATAAAAAGGCAGTGCACATGCAAAAGTCTCAGGCTCGCTAAAATCTGAAGATTGGATAGTGTGGCCACGCTAAATCCCTCACAGCATAGACTTCTATTAGGCGTGATACAAAACTCTATTCTGGCTTTCGCTCGAGTGCTAACCTGAATGTGCGCTAAGCCTAAGGGTCTGATTTAACAAACCGTCAGCCGGTCCCAATGCATCTGTTTCCGCGTGAGCCTTCAGGCTCACCGGAAACAGGAGTTAAGAAGCAGCGGTCTTAAGACTGCTGCTCCTTAACTCGTCCGGCTGCTCTGTGCCATGAACAGTCACAGCAATCAACCGAATCAGATACGATCGGGTAAGATTGACACCCCCTGCTAGCGGCTGATTGGCAGTGAATGTGCAGGGGGTGGCATTGCACAAGCAGTTCACCAGAACTGCTTGTGCAACGATAAATGCTGACAGCGTATGCTGTCGGAATTCAGTGATGTCTGTCGGACATGATCCGCTGAGCGGACCATGTCTGACAGACCTTTGTTAAATTGGCCCCTAAGTGTTGTAAGTACTACAATTTAAGAATAGCTTTGTTCTTCACACTTATAGAAAAATCAAGAAAACAATATGGGGCCAAATTATCAAGGGCTGAATGACCCTGAATACCGCTGTATCTACGCGAGCCTTCAGGCTCGCCGGAAACAGGAGTTAAGAAGCAGCGGTCTTAAGACCGATGCTCCTTAACTCATCCGCCACCTCTCAGGCGGCGGACAGCAATCAGCTTGATCGAATACTATCGGGTTGATTGACACCCCCTGCTAGAGGCCGATTGGCTGTGAATGTGCAGGGGGTGGCATTGCACAAGCAGTTCACCAGAACTGCTTGTGAAATGATAAATGCTGACAGCGTATGCTGTCGGCATTCAGCGATGTCTGTCGGACATGATCCGCTGAGCGGACCATTTCTAACAGACCTTTGTTAAATCGGCCCCTAAGTGTTGTAAGTACTACAAGTTAAGAATAGCTTTGTTCTTCACACTTATAGAAAAATCAAGAAAACAATATGGAGCTAAATTATCAAGGGCTGAATGACCCTGAATACCCCTGTTTCTGCGCTAGCCTTCAGGCTCGCCGGAAACAGGAGTTAAGAAGCAGTGGTCTTAACTTGTCCGCCACCTCTCAGGCGGCAAACAGCAATCAGCTTGATTGAATATGATCGGGTTGATTGACACCCCCTGCTAGCGGCCAATCTGCAGGGGGGCATTGCACAAGCAGTTCACCAGAAATAGATAATAGAAGTAAATTGGAAAGTTGTTTAAAATTGTATTCTCGGTCTGAATAATGAAAGAAACATTTTGGGTTTCATGTTCCTTTAATCAGAAACCCAGACATTTTAATTTAAAGGGCTCAAATATATATATATTAAAAATAAATAAGAGATCATTGCAAAATTATAATTTTCTCTGGTTTTACTATTTATAGTGTTTGAGATTAACAGACATTGTTTTATGCTATAAACTATGGACAGCATTTCTCCCAAATTAAAAAAAATAATATTGTCAATTAAAATATTTATTTGGAGAAAATGCCAATGGTCAAAATAACAATAACTTAGTAGGAGTTTAGAAATTAATATTTGATGAAAAAACACTGATTTTGAATCACAGCTTTAATATGTCTTGACTTGCTCTCCACCAGTCTTTCACATTGCTGTTAGATGAGTTTATTCCAGTCCTGGCACAGAAATTCAAGCAGCTTGGCTTTGTTTAATGGCTTGTGACCACCAATCTTCTTCTTGATCACATTCCAGAGGTTTTCAATGGGGTTTAGGTCTGGAGATTGGGTTGGCCATGACAGGGTCTTGATCTGGTGATCCTCCATTCACACCTTGATTGACCCAGGTGTGTGGCATGGAGCATTGTCCTGCTGGGAAAAACAATCCTCAGAGTTGGGGAACATTGTCAGAGCAGAAGGAAGCAAGTTTTCTTTCAAGATTAATTTGTACCTGGCTTGATCTATACGTCCTTCACAAAGATAAATCTTCTCTGATGAGTCCAAATTTCAGCTACACCTGGTTGTCTAATGGTTGGGCTGATACCTGGAGTGGCCTACAAGCCACAAGCCTCTATTTAACAAGCTCTGAATGGAGCTTGATGGCCCCTGTTTCTGGCGAGTCTTCAGACCGCTGCTCCATAACCTGTCTGCCTGCTCTGAGCAGGCGGACAGACATCGCCAGAAATCAACCCGATCGAGTACGATTGGGTTGATTGACACCCCCTGCTGGCGGCCGATTGGCCGCAAGTCTGCAGGGGGCGGCATTGCACCAGCAGCTCTTGTGAGCTGCTGGTGGAATGCTCAATACTGTGAGCGTATTGCTCGCCGTATTCAGCGAGGTCTGTTGGACCTGATCCACACTATCGGATCAGGTCTGACAGACCTTGATAACTTGGGGCCAAAGTATCTTGCACCAACTATGAAATTTATTGGAGGATCGATGATGATATGGGGGTGCTTCAGCAAGGCTGGGATCGGGCAAGTTTACCTTTGTGAAGATTTGAACACATAGGACCTTAAAAAAATTGTTTGCACCCTAACATCACTAACTTCACTAAAAGTAAATTTTTAACATGGACAGGTAAGGGTGCGTATTATAAATTTAAAATAAAAACTTTGGTTGCAAGGGAAAGCCAATGCACACTAGCTTCAGGTCTTTGGATTTTGTAACTGCTATAACTTCTTCTCCCCCTAGACTAAAAAAAACCTAACACTTATTGCTTGCATGCTAACCCAACACTGCATTAGATTTACAGTGCTAAACCCAAAGGTAGTTAGGAATATTTTACATTTCAATGTTCTTCACATAGAAGAAAATGTTCTTTTAATTTTTAAATATAAATATGAATATATACAATGTCCTCCACTAATATTGGCACCCTCGGTAAATATGAGCAAAGAAGGCTGTGAAAATTGGAGAATGCATGGCAAGAGATCGGAGACCATTCCTCCATACAGAATCTCTCCAGATCCTTCCAATTTCAAGGCTGACGCTGGTGGACTCTCCTCATCAGTTAACCCAACAGGTTTTCTATGGGGTTCAAGTCAGGGGGACTGTGATGACAGGGCCTTGATTTTGTTGTAAAATATATATCTATATATGTACAGGTATATATACTGTATATTCATATACATATAGGAACATATATTTAAAAATACAAAGAAAATTTTCTACTATGTGAAAAACATTGGAAAGTAAAATATTCACAGTAAAAACACAGTAAAACAATATAAAATATTAAAATTGATTAAAAATGATTTTAAAGAATTAAGCTATTTAAGTAAAAAGGGCTCCAAAGTGTGTGTGTATATATATATATATATTTATACATATATATATATATATATATATATATACACATAAATACACACGCGTATACACATATACAGTATATATATATATATATATATATATATATATATATATATATATATATATACTGTATTTATATAAATATATATATATATATATATATATACACCGATACATATATATATATATATATATATATATATATATATATATATATATATATATAAAATATAGTCCTTTACATTCTAATACCTTGTCACATACCATATACCTTTTATAACGTGCTTATTTTCAACTTGTAATTTGTGCGCAAGTTAGCTCGTTATGGCGACCCGTGATAACAATAGCGATGCCATAAATTTAATGGAACTTTAAAGCTGAGCCTGATGGTAGAGCACACTTGTTTACCTTATCTCTCTACAATCAAAAGACCATTACTTAGTTACTGAAATTTTGATTGCAAGAATATACCTAAAGGACCAATAACCAACACATTTAATACTCTGCAACTGGTATTTCAAACCTTCATGAACACATTAAGTGGAAACAAATTGCAGTACAGCGTAATGATAATATGTATTTGTTATGCATGGTTCATCTAAAGCAGTGTTTCCTGAATGCGATCCTTGCGTACCCCCAACAGGCCAGGTTTTCATTATAGCTGAACTAGTGCACAGGTGAAGTAATCAGCTGATCAATAATCATGGTTACTAACCTGTTCTCTCCCATCAGCTGATTATTTCACCTGTGCGCTAGTTCAGCTATAATGAAAACCTGGTCTGTTGGGGTTACGTGAGGACCGCATTTGGGGAACACTGATCTAAAGCCCCTTTTTAGATAAAAGCAATATGGAAGCAATTGGTCAGAAGAAAATAATGATATATTCCACTCTACAGTATGTTTTTCTCAACAACCTGATGCATATTTTGTCTGCTGAATGAACCTAACATTGTGAATTACACCAGCAAATGGCTGAATCAAGGCTATGTGCCAAACAAATGAGATGTTGAGTAATTGATTCTGACTGAGTCACATAAACATTCAGATAGGCTACCCTGTAAAAAATCCTTTAGCCAGCACCTAAGCTTCAGCCTGCCCCTGTTTACAAGGATTTTACTAGTATAACTGCTTTTTAATTAATTATCATGTTACCGCTTTAATTAGTTTTACTTTTCTTCTGCTATTGTGTTTATTATTAAATCTGAGATTTATTTTTTGGTTCTGGCAGTTGTTGATTATGGGCCAGATTATGAGTGGTGCATTAACAGTTACACACAAGCGATAAGGGGTTTATCATGGCTGTTTGAGGGCGTCTGGTTTTCCGTTCATATTACAAGTTGAAAATAAACGCGATCACTTGAGTCACAAAAGTCAACTTGAGAATATGCAATTGTGTCTGCACGCGAGTTAGGTGTTAGGTTTTTTCCGCTTTTTTCCTCCATTGACTTCTATAGGGAAATAAGTTATCTCACGTGCGACATCATAAGATCATTTTTTTTTTATGTAAGTTGGGTTAGCGCGTGAGCAAAAACAGTTTTTTTTAACTCATAATATGTGTGCAACCCATTGCATGCAAAAAGCTTACTTCTAGCGCAGTTAACGCTGGAGCGGTAGCATTAAATAGTGCTTCACTTGTAATCTAGCCCTATATTGGTGGAAATGGCAGCTATGTCTGAGATATGAGAAGACCAAGGAGTGTGACAGACATCCCAAATAATTGTGTTATTCAACCTGCAAAGTTCCCCTTGCCCAGGGCAGTTTAGGAAGGGTTGCAAATGGAATAGAGTTACACAGGCTTAGCTGCACTGGACAAAAAAAGAGGGTTGGTCATTTATGAGTTTGGTTTAGTTGGTCCTTGGTTTCACCTTGTGAAGCACACACACATGAAAGTTAGGCCAAGGAATGGGATAGAAAGTGAGACAGAGCTTTCATACTTAGGGGCCGATTTATCAAGCTTTGTATGGAGTTTGATGCCCCTGTTTCCACATGAGCCTTCAGTCTCGCCGGAAAACAGTCGTTATGAAGTGGTGGTCTAAAGACCGCTACTCCATAACTTGTCCGCCTACTTTGAATACAATGGGGTTGATTGACATTGATAAATGCCGACTGCATACGCTGTCGGCATTTATCATTGCGCAAGCAGTTCTTGTGAATTGCTTGTGCAATGCTGCCCCCTGCAAATTCGCGGCCGCTAGCAGGAGGTGTCAATTCGCCCGATCGTATAGGACCGGGCGGATATATGTCCCCGGCCTCACAGCAGGCGGACAAGTTATGGAGCAGCGGTCATTAGGATGCTAATTCATAACGGCTGTTTCGGGTGAACCCGAAGGCCCGCTGAAACAGGGGCATCAAGCTCCTTTCGTAGCTTGATAATTCGGCCCCATAGACTGCATTCTCTGGATTTGTGAAAAAAATAGATGTATTTTTTTATATCAAAACAAAACAAAATAATATACTACACAGAGTCACAAAAAATGACTATAGATAGGGGGCGCTAAAGATGGTAGCATTGCAGCTGAGACAATCAACCTATATTACAATATATTATTGTCAGTAATAATGAAATGGGAGTGCTACCTACAATTAAATGGAAATTCCATTGATATTGAAATGAAACATAAGCAAATGCATTAATAGGGGAAAAGTCTCTTTGTATAATTGAACACTTGTTTTAATAAGTCCACCTTATAGGACTCCTGTTGATCCAGTATTTGATAGAAAACTTCTCTCTTCTCACAAGTGGATGTCGTAAGATCTAGAGAAATATTAAAGAACAAGAGAGGCGCATGTGTGTACCAATAGCAAAAATGGAAATGGACCAATGTATGCCCTAATCAGGGTACTCACATTTGTGAGGAGCACTCATACAGTGCTATGGGAGACAGACTGGATGTTTAGCAGCAACCCAGCTCACTGTTCATGGTTCAATCTTGGTATACAGGAACACAGGATCCCAATATCTGTATATGCAGTGGGAAACAGAAGGAGCACCTGTGTGTACCAGCAGTGTAATATGGTATTAAGGAAAGCTTAATCAGGGTACTCACATTTAAGAAGAGCACTCAGACAGTGCTATTAGGAACAGGCTGGGTGGTTGGCAGCAACCCAGCTTACTGGTAACCTCGATAGGCCAATAATCAGGAACACAGGAACCATGGACCCTAAAAAATCAGTCTCTGCAGAATAGAACTCTCAATGGGAGTGATTGGTAGGTAGGCTAATTAATGAGGTTCCAAGGAGTTTGCTAAAAATCAATTTATTAAAAAGTAAAACATTTTGCTGCCAACCACCCAGCCTGTTCCTAATAGCACTGTCTGAGTGCTCTTCTTAAATGTGAGTACCCTGATTAAGCTTTCCTTAATACCGTTTTACACTGCTGGTACACACAGGTGCCCCTTCTGTTTCCCACTGCATATACAGATATTGGGATCCTGTGTTCCTGTATACCAAAACAAAATAAATCTATTTTTTTTTTTCACAAATCCAGTGAGTGCAGTCTATTGGGCCGATTTATCAAGGGCTGAATGACCCCTGATGCCCCTGTTTCCCTGCAAGGCGAATGGCTCTCCGTAAATAGCAGTTAAAGTTAAGAAGCAGCGGTCATAAGACCGCAGCTCCTTAACTAGTCCGCCGCCTCTGAGGCTGCAGACATCAATCCGCCCGATTACATACGATCGGGTTGACGTATGTCAATCTGTATATATATAGTTTAGCTTCCCTTAAATACTTTTATTTATAGATTAAAATGGTATTGTTTAAAAATAATAATACCCAACATACTTTCTTTAGTGCACTCTTTAATAGTGCATGTGATATTTGTTTAATTGTGTATGTCATTATGTGATTAAACAATATGACAATATATAGCTGAAAAGTAACACCTCTGTTTAGTAATGACATGCTTGATTCAGGAGTTTGAATTTAAAGGGACAGTCTAATCTACTTGATTTTTTTTATTGTTTGAAAAGATAGACTATGAGGCCTATTTATTAAAGGTCTTGGGGACAGTGCGGATAAGGTCCGCAAGACCTCGCTGAATGCGGAGAGCAATACGCTCTCCATATTCAGCATTGCACCAGCAGCTCACAAGAGCTGCTGGTTCAATGGGCCCCCTGCAGACTCGCGGCCAATCGGCCGCCAGCAGGGAGGTGTCAATCAACCCAATCGTACTCGTTCGGGTTGAATTGTAGCGATTCCTATCCGCCTGCTCAGAGCAGGCAGACAGGGTTATGGAGCAGCGGTCTTTAGAAGTCTCGCCAGAAACACGGGCCTAAAAGCTCCATACAGAGCTTGATAAATGGGCCTCAATGCCTTTACTAGCCATTCCCCAGTTTTGCATAACCAAAATACTACTAAAATACTACTTTATAACGATGGGGGGCATGTCCAGGCGGCGGCCATGAAAGGCTGCAATACCAGAAGCTGTAAGGGATATATTGGTAATCCGCCAATTATCATCGAAATCCTGCATTACCTGCATATGAAAATATAATAACCTAACGTATGAATGTGTGCCGAGCAGGACCATATATTCTGTATTATGATATTTCGTCTCTTGTGGACCGGTCTAGACCGCTGAGATCTGGGTGATGGACTACTACAGATTCAGCACCCCCCCGGTTCGCCGGGCTGAACAGATGGAAGGTATCTATTGACTGCTATGTCTACACTGACTGAGAACATTCTCTAAATTTTAAGCCTGCCACTAACCTCTTTTATTGCTTGCTGACACCTGTTATTATGGAGGAGGTGTTTAATACTTTTCAATCCCTCATGGCGGATCTCAAGCGCAAACTTTGCCTCAGGCTTGATAGCCTTATAGAGCTATGTTCCGGCACGGTGGGGGAGAAGAGGATCTACTGCGAGCTAACTATGGAGCTTCCGATATACTGGCCTCACGGGATAACACTGGCATATACCTAGAAAAGCCCCTTTATTTGGAGAGTGAGTGGCCACAGGTCAATAAGGATCAAGAAGAAGAACCAAGAAATATTTGTGACACAGCTGGTTTGATGCACCCTTACGTTCCTACCCTATACAGGAGGGGACAGAGGATCGGTTGCGGACCAATGCCAGCTGGAAAAGACATCCAGCAATTGCCCCCTTGATGGCTGCTATGGGGTTGTGCAGGGGAGAGTGGCCAGCTCCCACGTGTGTAACTCTGCTGCCTTTGGGCCTGACTATACAGACATGGTGGCATGGTGAGAACTGCTGCAGCAGTGGTCCCTCCCACTCCTCTGGCCTTTGAGAGAATATTCGAGACAGTGATCCATAAGAGCCCATGCAGAAAATTTGGCTATGATCTGCGGGATTTGCTCAGTGGTGTCTGTGCAGGTCTCCTGCAGCAACGGGTAGGCATTGGATGAGGACAGAAGTATCTGTACCAAGCTTTGCCGTTTTTGGAGTCCCTTCCTATGCTTTAGCTTGGTAGCGCTGAAGCTTTTTACCTACCAATATGATTAGACCTGCTAGATCACACCTAGGGGTAATATTTTTGTGGCAATCACAATATGATCTTGGTAGCTAATGTACGCTTGGCTGTTTAGTTTCAATGCATAGTTAGAAAACCTATGCCCATTTGATAGTCATGTATTTATTGGCTGAGGGCATAATATCCTCTCCTTCCATCCTCAGCACTAACCTTAATGAAGGAGTGATATAAGGTCCTGATATGTTTAGTGCTGCTCATACAGACCCAATATGTAAATATTCTTATGTGTTACCATATGTGTTCTGGCAATATTACTCGGCTGTGTATATGTGCAAAGCTCTGACTTTACTATTTCTCTCAATTGTATAACTGCAGTAAGGGGGCAACACTCTAGTTCTAGTTAAGCTATATGCCGTATCAAATGCTACTCAACTGTTTTTTTTTGTTTTTTGTTTTTTTTGTTTTTTTTAAGTACCAGAATAGTAAGCCACAAACTTGGCATATTATGCATTATAGAGTGTCTAGAGAAACTATGATAGATCGTGCCTGCGATTTTAAGATGTCCAGAGAGGTAGGTATTGTTTACAAAGTTTACATATGCTATAGCTTATGGGCTTAAAATATTTCTTACAGGTCTGCGGACTATACTTTTATTATGTGAACTATATAAATATTGCTGTGACAGGATAATATACATAAAGGGTAGCAATAAGACAGCTGTGGGGCCCACAAATAGTTTTTCTCTTGTAAGGTGTATCCAGTCCACGGATCATCCATTACTTTTATTCCCAACAGGAAGTTGCAAGAGGACACCCACAGCAGAGCTGTTATATAGCTCCTCCCCTAACTGCCATATCCAGTCATTCTCTTGCAATTCTCAACATGCATGGAGGTAGTAAGAGAGAGTGGTGAAATATAGTTAGTTTTTTATCTTCAATCAAAAGTTTGTTATTTTAAATGGTACCGGAGTTGTACTATTTTATCCCAGGCAGTAAATAGAAGAAGAATCTGCCTGAGTTTTCTATGATCTTAGCAGGTTGTAACTAAGATCCATTGCTGTTCTCACATATGTCTGAGGAGAGAGGTAACTTCAGCGGGAGAATGGCGTGCAGGTTACTCTCCTATGAGGTATGTGCAGTTACAATTTTTTCTAGAAATGCTAGAAAATGCTGCTGATACCAGATTAATGTAAGTTAAGCCTGAATACAGTGATTTAATAGCGACTGGTATCATGCTTACTCTCAGGGGTAATACCCTTATAAAATTGCAATATAAAACGTTTGCTGGCATGTTAAATCGTTTTTATATATGCTTTGGTGATAAAACTTTATTGGGGCCTAGTTTTTTCCACATGGCTGGCTTAAATTTTGCCTAGAAACAGTTTCCTGAGGCTTTCCACTGTTGTAGTATAAAAGTTACAGTTGTTGCAGTTAAAGTTACAAACTGTGACATCCAGCTTCCCTCAGGAGTCCCCTGTATGCTATAGGACATCTCTAAAGGGCTCAAAGGCTTTCCAAAGTCGTTTATTGGGGAAGGTAGGGCCACAGCAGGCTGTGGCAGTTTGTTGTGTCTGTTAAAAAAAAATGTCTATATCGTTTTTTTGATCTGTTTTTTAATTAAAGGGACATTGTACCCAAAAAATTTCTTTCGTGATTCAGATTGAGCATGAAATTTTAAGCAACTTTCTAATTTACTCCTATTATCAAATTTTCTTCATTCTCTTGGTATCTTTATTTGAAATGCAAGAATGTAAGTTTAGATGCCGGCCCATTTTTGGTGAACAACCTGGGTTGTCCTTGCTGATTGGTGGATAAATTCATCCACCAATAAAAAAGTGCTGTCCAGAGTACTGAAACCAAAAAAAAAGCTTAGATGCCTTCTTTTTCAAATAATGATAGCAAGAGAACGAAGAAAAATTGATAATAGGAGTAAATTAGAAAGTTGCTTAAAATTGCATGCTCTTTCTGAATTACAAAAGAACAAAATTGGGTACAGTGTCCCTTTAAGGGGTTAATCATTCATTTGCAAGTGGGTGCAATGCTCTGTTAACTTATTACATACACTGTAAAAATTTCGTTTGATTTACTGCCTTTTTTCACTGTTTTTCAAATTTTGACAAAATTTGTTTCTCTTAAAGGCACAGTACTGTTTTTTATATTTGCTTGTTAACTTGATTTAAAGTGTTTTCCAAGCTTGCTAGTCTCATTGCTAGTACAAACATGTCTGACATAGAGGAAACTCCTTGTTCATTATGTTTAAAAGCCATGGTGGAACCCCCTCTTAGAATGTGTACCAAATGTACTGATTTCACTTTAAGCAATAAAGATCATATTCTGTCTTTAAAATTTTTTTATCACCAGAGGAATCTGACGAGGGGGAAGTTATGCCGACTAACTCTCCCCACGTGTCAGATCCTTTGACTCCCGCTCAAGGTACTCACGCTCAAATGGCGCCAAGTACATCTAGGGCGCCTATAGCGATTACTTTACAAGACATGGCGGCAGTCATGGATAATATACTGTTAGCGGTATTAACCAGACTACCTGAATTTAGAGGTAAGCGAGATAGCTCTGGGGTTAGACGAAATGCAGAGCATACTGATGATTTAAGAACCATGTCTGATAATGCCTCACAATATGCAGAAGCTGAGGAAGGAGAGCTTCAGTCTGTAGGTGATGTTTCTGACTCAGGAAAGATGATGCAACCTGATTCTGATATTTCTACATTTAAATTTAAGCTTGAACACCTCCGCGTGTTTCTCAGGGAGGTTTAAGCTTCTCTGAATGACTGTGATACAATTGCAGTGCCAGAGAAATTGTGTAGACTGGATAAATACTATGCAGTGCCGGTGTGTACTGATGTTTTTCCAATACCTAAAAGGTTTACAGAAATTATTAATAAGGAATGGGATAGACCAGGTGTGACGTTCTCTTCCCCTCCTATTTTTAGAAAAATGTTTCCAATAGACGCCACCACACGGGACTTATGACAGACAGTTCCTAAGGTGGAGGGAGCAGTTTCTACTTTAGCAAAGCGTACTACTATCCCTGTCGAGGACAGTTGTGCTTTTTTAGATCCAATGGATAAAAAATTAGAAGGTTACCTTAAGAAAATGTTTATTCAATAAGGTTTTATGCTACAGCCCCTTGCATGCATTGCCCCTGTCACTGCTGCTGCGGCGTTCTGGTTTGAGTCTCTGGAAGAGGCTTTACAGGTAGCGACTCCATTGGATGACATACTTGGCAAGCTTAGAGCACTTAAGCTAGCCAATTCCTTTGTTTTCTGATGCCATTGTTCATTTGACTAAACTAACGGCTAAGAATTCTGGTTTTGCTATACAGGCGCGCAGGGCGCTATGGCTTAAATCATGGTCAGCTGACGTGACTTCAAAATCTAAGCTGCTTAACATTCCCTTCAAGGGGCAGACCCTATTCGGGCCTGGTTTGAAGGAGATTATTGCTGATATCACTGGAGGAAAAGGTCCTGCCCTTCCTCAGGAAGGGTCCAAATCAAGGGCCAAACATTCTAATTTTCGTGCCTTTCGAAACTTCAAGGCAAGTGCGGCATCAACTTCCTCTAATGCAAACAAGAGGGAACTTTTGCTCAGTCCAAGATGGTCTGGAGACCAAACCAGACCTGGGACAAAGGTAAGCAGGCCAAAAAGCCTGCTGCTGCCTCTAAGACAGCATGAAGGAACGGCCCCCTATCCGGTAATGGATCTAGTAGGGGGCAGACTTTTGCTCTTCGCCCAGGCGTGGGCAAGAGATGTCCAGGATCCCTCGGTGTTGGAAATTATATCCCAGGGATATCTTCTGGACTTCAAAGTTTCCCCCCCAAAAGGGAGATTTCACCTTTCACAATTATCTGCAAACCAGATAAAGAGAGAGGCATTCTTACACTGTGTACGAGACCTCCTAGTTATCGGAGTGATCCATCCAGTTCCAAAGGAGGAACAGGGACAGGGTTTTTACTCAAATCTGTTTGTGGTTTCCAAAAAAGAGGGAACCTTCAGACCAATTTTGGATCTAAAGATCTTAAACAAATTCCTCAGAGTTCCATCATTCAAGATGGAGACTATTCGTACCATCCTACCTATGATCCAGGAGGGTCAATATATGACTACAGTGGATCTAAAGGATGCTTATCTTCATATTCCGATAACAAAGATCATCATCGGTTTCTCAGGTTTGCCTTTCTAGACATGCATTACCAGTTTGTAGCTCTTCCCTTTGGATTAGCTACAGCCCCAAGAATCTTTACGAAGGTTCTAGGGTCGCTTCTGTCGGTCCTAAGGCCGCGGGGCATAGCAGTGGCCCCTTATTTAGACGACATCCTGATACAGGCGTCAAACTTCCAAATTGCCAAGTCTCATATGGACGTAGTACTGGCATTTCTGAGATCGCATGGGTGGAAAGTGAACGAGGAAAAGAGTTCTCTATCCCCACTCACAAGAGTTTCCTTCCTAGGGACTTTGATAGATTCTGTAGAAATGAAAATTTACCTGACGGAGTCCAGGTTATCAAAGCTTCTAAATTCCTGCTGTGTTCTTCATTCCATTCCGCGCCCTTCAGTGGCTCAGTGCATGGAAGTAATCTGCTTAATGGTAGCGGCAATGGACATAGTGCCGTTTGCACGCCTACATCTCAGTGCGCTGCAACTATGCATGCTCAGTCAGTGGAACAGGGATTACATAGATTTGTCCCCTCTACTCAATCTAGATCAAGAGACCAGGGATTCTCTTCTCTGGTGGCTATCTCGGTCCATCTGTCCAAAGGTATGACCTTTCGCAGGCCAGATTGGACAATTGTAACAACAGATGCCAGCCTTCTAGGTTGGGGTGCAGTCTGGAACTCCCTGAAGGCTCAGGGATTGTGGACTCAGGAGGAGACACTCCTTCCAATAAATATTCTGGAAGAGCGATATTCAATGCTCTTCAGGCTTGGCCTCAGTTAGTAACTCTGAGGTACATCAGATTTCAGTCGGACAACATCACGACTGTGGCTTACATCAACCATCAAGGGGGAACAAGAAGTTCCCTAGCGATGTTAGAAGTCTCAAAGATAATTCGCTGGGCAGAGACTCACTCTTGCCACCTATCAGCTATCCATATCCCAGGTGTAGAGAACTGGGAGGCGGATTTTTTTAAGTCGTCAGACTTTTCATCCGGGAGAGTGGGAACTCCATACGGAGGTGTTTGCACAATTGATTCATCGTTGGGGCAAACCAGAACTGGATCTCATGGCATCTCGCTAGAATGCCAAGCTTCCTTGTTACGGATCCAGGTCCAGGGATCCCAAGGCGACGCTAATAGATGCTCTAGCAGCGCCCTGGTCTTTCAACTTGGCTTATGTGTTTCCACCGTTTCCCCTGCTCCCTTGACTGATTGCCAAGGTCAAGCAGGAGAGAGCATCAGTGATTTTGATAGCGCCTGCGTTGCCACGCAGGACCTGGTATGCAGATCTGGTGGACATGTCATCCTTTCCACCATGGACTCTGCCTCTGAGACAGGACCTTCTACTTCAGGGTCCTTTCAACCATCCAAATCTAATTTCTCTGAGACTGACTGCCTGGAGATTGAACGCTTGATTTTATCAAAGCGTGGCTTCTCCGAGTCAGTCATTGATACCTTAATACAGGCACGAAAGCCTGTCACCAGGAAAATTTACCATAAAATATGGCGTACATATCTTTATTGGTGTGAATCCAAGGGTTAGGATTCCCAGGATATTATCTTTTCTCCAAGATGGTTTGGAAAAAGGATTGTCAGCTAGTTCCTTAAAAGGACAGATTTCTGCTCTGTCTATTCTTTTGCACAAGCGTCTGGCAGATGTTCCAGGTGTTCAGGCATTTTGTCAGGCTTTGGTTAGAATCAAGCCTGTGTTTAAACCTGTTGCTCCCCCATGGAGCTTAAATTTGGTTCTTAAGGTTCTTCAAGGAGTTCCGTTTGAACCTCTTTATTCCATAGATATCAAACTTTTATCTCGTAGAGTCTCCGAGTTATCTGCTTTACAATGTGATTCTCCTTATCTGATCTTCCATATGGATAAGATAGTCCTGCGTACCAAACCTGGGTTTTTACCTAAGGTGGTATCTAACAAGAATATCAATCAAGAGATTGTTGTTCCATCCTTGTGTCCTAATCCTTCTTCAAAGAAGGAACGTCTATTACACAATCTGGACGTGGTTCGTGCTTTAAAGTTTTACTTACAAGCTACTAAAGATTTTTGTCAAACATCTGCTTTGTTTGTTGTCTACTCTGGACAGAGGAGAGGTCAAAAGGCTTCAGCAACCTCTCTTTCTTTTTGGCTAAGAAGCATAATCCGCTTAGCCTATGAGACTGCTGGCCAGCAGCCTCCTGAAAGGATTACAGCTCATTCTACTAGAGCTGTGGCTTCCACTTGGGCCTTTAAAAATGAGGCTTCTGTTGAACAGATTTGCAAGGCGGCGACTTGGTCTTCGCTTCATACTTTTTCAAAATTCTACAAATTTGATACTTTTGCTTCTTCGGAGGCTATTTTTGGGAGAAAGGTTTTACAGGCAGTGGTACCTTCCGTTTAAGTACCTGCCTTGTCCCTCCCTTCATCCGTGTACTTTAGCTTTGGTATTGGTATCCCACAAGTAATGGATGATCTGTGGACTGGATACACCTTACAAGAGAAAATTTATGCTTACCTGATAAATTTATTTCTCTTGTGGTGTATCCAGTCCATGGCCCGCCCTGTCATTTTAAGGCAGGTATGTTTTTTCATTTAAACTACAGTCACCACTGCACCCTATGGTTTCTCCTTTCTCTATGTGTTTTCGGTCGAATGACTGGATATGGCAGTTAGGGGAGGAGCTATATAACAGCTCTGCTGTGGGTGTCCTCTTGCAACTTCCTGTTGGGAATGAGAATATCCCACAAGTAATGGATGATCCGTGGACTGGATACACCACAAGAGAAATAAATTTATCAGGTAAGCATAAATTGTGTTTTCTTCCACAGAGGGTGCTACTTGCCTAAGATAGGTATCTTTTATATTTCTATAAGGTTCTTAGCTGTGTAGACGTTAGTATATTACTTGATCACTGTGTAATTTGAGGCCCTATAAAGGCCTATAGTAACTTAGAGGGTGCACTAAAAAATTTACCATAATACCTTACTCTAGTATCCCCCAGCATTTACCCCTTACTTATATTTACCACCTGTGGTCCGTGAGTGGCCACCTATGCTTAACTAGGGTATGCTTTACCTCAATTTCTATATATTTAAGGGGGTTTCTCGCTTATTGTTTGTATCCTGTGTGTGTATCGGGCCCAAGTGTGGCCATGTTAACATTCCCCCTACTTCCCATCCATTACTTATATCTGATATCTGTGGTCCGAGAGTGACCACTATCTCTCAGCTGGGGTGTTCCTTATTTCTATTCTGTTTTCCATATTTTGGGGGGTTCCTTACTATAGTATAAAAAGGAAAAATCAGGTTTAATATGTAGTTTGCACCTTTAATTCTAGGTTTCTTATTATTGAGCTATAAGGCACTGCTTATTACAGTTTTTAATGTGTTAGTCATGGTGTGCCTTCAATATATAGAGGCTTGGTGCGCCTTCATTATGGGGTTTTTAGATTTGATGCTTTGGATTGTGAGTTGACACTGCAATACGTTTGTAAACTCTTATGACCTTTTTGTTCTGTTTATTGGATGAATATTTGTAGTGTGCAAACTTGATGTCATATTTGTTTGTAAACCTCAATACAAAATTATAAAAAAAAAAAAAAAAATACTTATAACCTCTAAACCTCTGCCTGTTTCTAAACCCCTACAGGATACTTATTATCTCAGTGCATTTGATTAGCTTATCAAAGCCGGACAGTGCTAGTTCATGTGTGCATATAGAAAACATTGTGTTCACTCCAGTGGAGTTATGCAGGAATCAGCACTAATTGGCTATAATGCAAGTTTGTAAAAAGCACTTAGATCGGGCCAGTCTGCAGAAGCTTAGAAACAAGGTAATCACAAAGGAATAAAGTATATTAATATGACAGTGTTAAATTATGCAAAACTGGGGAATGGGTAATAAAGGGATTATATATCTTTTTAAACAATATCAATTTTAAAGTAGACTGTCCCTTTAAGCAGGGTGGTGAATCTTAGTTCTCCACCCTCAGAGTACCTGTTTATTTTGTGATTACTATTTAGAGAAATAAAACAATGATTCTTTCAGTAAGATTTGTATATAAGGCATTGGTAGCTGTTAAAAATCCTCTTCTTCCATTTCAGGGCTGATAAACACATTGCTTCTGTTATCCATTAATATCCCTTTAGTCAAGAAAGAGTAAACAGAAGCCCTACAATAAATCTACCCCTTGCATACATTTCTCATTACATGCCTCTTTAGTGTGTATTTATAGCTTTGTCGTTTCACCCTTGCCACTAACCATTGACATTCTACAGAATGGGAGTAGTTTTGCAGTTATGTAATTACTAGGGAGTTCTCCCATAGGGAAGTCTATTAGCTCTTGCCCATTACAGAAAGCTGTACATTTCTGTTATAATGGAAAGTCACCTGTCATACATACAGAATAATGGGGTTTGTGTCTGTGATTTACTGACTTACCTGCAATGGCGCAGAGCAATGTCAGTGCGGGGGTAGAAATAGAATTAACTTGTTTTATGGCATATATGTGTTGCCTCCCAGACCCTAATATATATATATATATATATTCACTTACACAAGAGAAACAATATCTATATGAAAATAAGCAAAACCAAATGTTTAAACACTTGAAAGTGATGCAGTATAGCTGTAAAAAGCTGACTAGAAAATATCACCTGAACATCTCTATGTAAAAAAAAGATATCTTACCTCAAAAGTTTCTCAGTAACCACATCCCATTGTAAAGGACTTCTAAGCAGCAAATCAGTATGTCTGTCCTGGGACAGCAGAAGGAGCGAGCTTTCGTGCACACTCATCTTATTTCCCTATTCAGTGTAAGGAAGTTTACAATGAAATCTCATGAGAGTTAAGTGAGATCTCATGAGATCACAGTAAAAGAGTTCATGACCTTAACACTGTTGATGCTGATTGGCTGCTGTTCATTTCTCCATTTTATATTTTTTTTTACCTGCAGCTGGGCAGCAGCTGAGTAAAACTTTTTACACAGAACTTACTCTGCTGAGCTGAGGAGATTGTGAGGTAAAATATCTTCCCTTTTTACATAGAGATGCTCAGGTGATATTTTCCTGTCAGCTTTTTACAGTTATACTGCATCAGTTTCAAGTGATTTAGCATATGAGTATTATGTCCCTTTAAGGCAAAACTATTTACTGTTCAATGTTGAACCATTTACCTCAGGCTCTCGTAACTTTTTATTGCTTAAATGACTTTATTTGAAATCAGGGAGTTTAGGAACTTTTGGAAATGGCTGCAATTTGAGGTTATAAGTAGTTGAAAAAGGTTACTATTCATTACACATTTGCATTTGTTTTGTTACAAATGCACATTTACTAATGAAACATGTATATTTGTTTCCTTTTCACAATATCTGTAGCAAAGAAGCATTTACATTTGTTTAACAAATACAAATGTAAATGTTTCACGAATATTCAGTATTTGTTTAGTTTAAGATGAAACGGATACTGAATAGCACAGAAGCCGAAAATTAAAAACAATTTTTTTCTGAATATACAGACCAAAAGATTAGGCCAAACCAAATTTTTCACCTGTGCACATATCTACTGTATTATTCATCATCTCTTAACACTGAAGAATATTAGCTAACCTACGGCAAAATAATCAACCTTTATGAAAGTGGTAAGTCTTCTGCATCCTCCATCTTGTTTCAGGTATCAGTCCTGTTATCAGTCCTGGGCGCTGGTCACTTCGTCTTTTTCAAGTCTTATTTCTTTACCTAATAAGTAACAGCAGCCGGACACAGGGTTAATAAAGGGTAAGATGGAAACGTCTTTATCAATTAGAAATTTAAGAGCCGACGTAAGTTCTGATATTAACATAGCCCTGAATAGGGACAATGTTACTGGTAACAATACGGTTACAGATATCAACACCATTTTTAAAAACTTGGAAAAATTGTTAGTATCTGAGACTAAATATAAAATCGAAATCTCTTTCCTAAAGAAATGTTTGGAATTAAACATTGTACCTAAAGGTCTGATGATAATTAAAGATTGTTCGTTCAACATGAACTCGAAGGAGTTCACTGATAACTGGAACAAGGTTATCACTGAGGCCTCTCAAGATCTAATGAGGCTTATTATTAAATATAGGGAGCTATTATTAACACAATTAGACTCCGAAATAACAGTTGAAGAAAAGAATATGGAATTATTTAAAGACTCCCAGACCTTTAAGGAGAAACAAGAGCATCTATATTCAAGAATCAACAAACTTAAAGATGACACCATTGCAAAAAAGACCAAGAAAATCAATTGGGATCTTAATGCTATCCAGGACAGTTCTGACAATCCTGTCAACATCGGAAATGACCAAATGATAATCGAATCAGGAACAAAGCCAGTGAATACACAGGTACCAAATAGAGAAGAGAGGTTGGAGACCTACCCTAGAGAATGTCCTACCGGCAGATTCATTGATACCACACGAGGACCTAGAGTCCATAGGAACATAATTAATTATCCATCCAACAGACCACAACCAAGAGGTCAATATGATGACAATCATCAAAATTATCATCAAAGAAATAATTCTTACCATAACATGGGCTATCAAAGAAGACCTTATGTTGATGATCATCAAGGTCAATATCGAAGAAGGAATCAACACAACAACATGGGATATCAAAGACACTACAACAATAACGGTAGTCAAAGAAGGAATAACATGTATGGAGACAACTGGCATAATAATTCTTATAATTCCCATAGATCCAATGGAAGTTTTGATTCCAACAAGACATCCCAATATGAACCAAGACGAGGACATTATGGCGGTATTAATGGCCATTATAATAGACCTCATCAGCCCTTCATAGAGAGAGACAACTATGGGGAATTCCAGGAAAGAAACGATAATTCAGGGTCTAATCAACAATATATAAGAAGAGATCAACATTACGAATGGCAATATAGAGACCAGATAACAAACAATGAACAAAGAAATCAGAGGGGTCAATATTACGACAGGAGAAACAACTTTGTTGAGACGACAAATAGGTTTTCGCCCCTAGCGACCCCCACTGTAAGGAGAACAATGGACACACCCAGAGATGATGTGACTCCAGCTCCCACTTCAACTTCTTTTTTAGGGGTGAGCCCACACAATCCCCCGATGCTGGAACAAAGGGGAAAAAGGAAACAGGTCACATTGGAAGATGTGGACACACCAGTGAAAAGAAGACACACAGGGGACGAAGGTCGGGAGCCAGATATAAGAACAGACCCCATTTGGTCCAAACAACATTAAAAAAAATATCCAATCGAGAGGCCATAGAAGAAGAGATAAGCCAGAAAGAGGTGAAAGGAGTTTTCAATTTAAGTAACACCAACTTGGTAACCAAAGAGAAGGAAATATTGAAATTAGGGCTATCATATGCACCATCGAGAGGGTTGGATAAGTTCCAAACATATTTAAATACGAAGGAGTTTGTAAGAAAGCTCACTTTAAAGAGATACTTCCTAAAGTCACCAGTGGAGAGAAGTTTATCTCTTCCATCAAGCTCCCACATGGAAAACCAATTCCAACACTCCGATCTCAAACCAAAGTCTCAATTTTACCCTACTCATTGTAAAGGACCAGCTATAGAGACATTTGAAACAATGGTGTGTAATGACATAAAGAAATTGAAATCCAATAAAGCATATAATAGAAATCTCAATGCCAAGCAACTCAAAACCATATCAAATTTGGAGAAAAATAACGACATTGTCATCAAATCAGCCGATAAAGGCGGAGGTATTGTGATTATGAACAGAACAGACTATCAGAAGGAATCCAGAAGAATATTAGAAGATAAAGACACCTATGAAACTCTGGAAGCTGACCCCAGAAGTGATTATAAAAGAACGCTTGATGACTTACTTACTGAGGCTAATAGATTGGGTATTCTCAACGATAAAGAATATCGATATCTAAGTGTGAAGCATCCAAAAATCCCAGTCCTCTATCACTTGCCCAAAATTCACAAAAGTTTAGTCAACCCCCCGGGAAGGCCCATAGTATCGGGCATAGGATCGATGTCGAGTAATCTATCAGAATACATAGACAAGAAGTTACAACCATATGTCAGAAATTTAACATCATATCTGAGAGACTCCACTGAGGTACTAAATCTATTAAGAGACCTAGAATGGGATGACAGCTATATTATGATTACTAGTGATGTCACATCATTATACACTTCGATTCCACATGAGAAAGGACTTGAAACTATCAGCCACTTTTTGAATAAAGATAAAAATATGCCAGAATTACAGAGGAGGTTCATACTGGATGGGATAGACTATATCCTTCAACACAATTATTTCCATTGTGACAATAAATTCTACCGTCAAGTTTGTGGTACGGCCATGGGGACCAGGTTCGCGCCCAGCTATGCCAATCTGTATATGGGCAGATGGGAATCCATCTTCTGGGAATCATGCCCAGCGGGCGCGGACCTGGTCTTATACAAAAGATATATAGATGACCTTCTAATTATTTGGAAGGGGAGTGAGGATGATTTGAGACACACATTGGACGTAATGAACTTGAACCAGTCCAATCTTAGATTCACTAGCTCCATCAGTAAAGATCACATTGTCTATCTAGATCTAGACATTAGAGTCATCAATGGGAAGATTGAAACATCCACACACTTTAAGGAAGTAGACTCCAACAATTATGTCCACCACACAAGTTGCCACCATAAGAAATGGATATCGAACATCCCAAAAGGGCAACTATTAAGAATTAGGAAGAATTGTTCGAGTGAAGAAATGTGGGGTAAACAATCGAAAATACTGAAAACTAGATTCTTGGAGAGGGGATACAGTGAATCCCTCATAGACAAGACCATCACAGAAGTAAGTAACACAAAAAGAGACTCCCTTCTAACGTACAAAATGAAAACAGATAAAGAAAAATCTGAAGGTCTCAAAATCCCTTTCATCACCCAATATGGAGAAAGGAAAAAAACAATCGAGGATATAATCAAGAGACATTGGCACCTACTCAAAAATGATGATATTCTGGGCGAACATCTAACAGAACGGCCCAATTTTATCTATAGGAAGGCCAATAATTTAAAATCAATTCTGGCTCCAAGCATACCCAAACAGAAGAAAGATAAGAACCCTTCAGATATCTTGGGTAAAAAACTATTTGGTTTTTATCCATGTTACTTCTGTAAAGCATGTAAACATGGAAAGAAAACGAACATAATAAAATCTAAAGTTTCCAATGAAATATTCCATATCAAACAAACAATAAGATGTACTGATCAGAACATTGTTTACTTGGTCGAATGTGGGTGTGGCCTGCAATATATAGGCCAGACCTCTAGGAAACTAAAAGACCGAATTCGAGAACATTTGTTACAGATCAAATGGAAGAAGGTCGATTTACCAATTTACAAACACTTCAAAGAAGTACATGGTGGAAGCGACAAAAGTTTCAAATATATGGGTATATGCAAAATAAACAAGGATTGGAGAGGAGGAGACATGGAATCAAAATTACTAAAAACAGAATCTAAATGGATTTTTAATTTAGACTGTATTCATCCAAAAGGTCTCAATGCCAATTTTGAGATTGTCCATCTGTTTTAGAAAAAGCTCCAGTATTTTATTTTATTTTATATGATCTTTATCCCTAAAGTGGTCAATATCAACATCACTATAGTCTATTTATCAAGTCATATGTACTTTGAAGTTAGTGAACACAATCCCTTAGAAACATATTTCAACTATTTAGTCTAGTCGATCTGACCCAAAATCAGATCGTCTAAAGCCATCTAAGAAACCACACTTCTATATAAGTTAATGGGATTTTAAGATTTTAAAATTTTATATATGTTTTTATCCGGTTTGGTCGAGCTGACCCAAGAATTTTAAAGCATTTCAAAATACGTCAATCTTAGACAAGTCTATGTGATTTTATAATTTTATTATTTTATTATTTTGTATATAATTTTATATATAAATCTATATATATTTTTATATAAATATCTAATATAACGATCCCATTGGTGGATACTAGATCACGTGTGAGAACACCAGTTCAAAATAATGCTTTTTATATATATGTTGTGCATTGTGATAGTGGCAGATTTGTATAAAATGTATAAACATTGTGATAGTGACAGATATGTATATAATGCATAAACAATCCTTATGTTAGGTCCTGGATATATTAGCCCCAACTAGATGAACAAAATTTAGAATTAACGTTTATTGGTAATCACTAACAAATACCAATCGAAATAGTCAGATATAAAATTTACACTTTGATTTTAAAGTAGGCCATCTGATGGCCGATTTTGTCTAATTATCATGAAAATTTAGTTTTCCAAAATATTGTAAGCCCATTACGATTTTGCCCTTTTCCAAAATGGCTCCGGGAAACCGGAAGCACAAGAAACCGGAAGCATTACAAGCTCTAACTTCCGGTCCACTATTGGAAGTGCGTGTTTTCGGCGGGATTCAATCCGTCAACATCCGCCTAATTTGGCGCAATTTTTTCAAACAAACGCCCACATAGAAGAGTATATAAGGTCAGTATTAATGTAGCCTCCATATGTCTTGAGAAAGGCCCGGTACGAGGGCCGAAACGCGTAGACGAAACTTTGTATCAGAGTTGGAGAGGCTCATTATATCCAGGACCAGGATTTGAATGGTAAGACTATTTCCAATAGTCCATACCCGTTAGCGCTGTTTGTTTAGTGCGCTTTTTTCCATTTCTTTCAGGTATTTGTCTTAACATAGGAATAGGACTTGGGACTCTACTACACATTGAGGATTTCTCTCACCGGATTTTTACCAGACTTTTAAGGATTTACCAAAAGACTCTCAAAGGACACTATTATTGTCTTATCATTATTTTAAGTTATTTAAAGTTGTGGAAACACACCTTTAGGAGTTTGTGGACTAGTTTTGGCCAAACTATACACACTCTCTGTTTTTATGTCGTTTATATATTTTTATAGCTTGTCATAAGTATACAGCTTGTGGTATAGCTGGTGTTATTTGTTTACTGCTTTTAAGATAATAACGCATTATCGGACCATCGAGTCCATCACCCAGATTGAATCAGGAGAATTGAGGTATTAGCTGGTACCAGTTTAGTTTAAATTCCATTGGTAGGATCTTACATTTAATTTTGTTATTATATATATTATTTTTTCTGCATTTTCCCATCACTTTATCTTATTATTTTTTGATTTATTGATTGTTAAGACCACATTCACTACTTATTTTTATTGTGTGTCATATTCTACAAATCCACAATATGGTTTATTTGACACTTTAAGGAATCCAACACTTTGTATCTTATTTCTTATATCTTGTATCTTAATCCAAAACTTTAAGGAATCCAACACTTTGTATCTTATTTCTTATTTTTGATTTTTCACGGTGTTCATCATATGATTTAAATATTGCAATATTTGTATGCACTGTTGACCTATTAGTGGGTCTCGCATCACTATATTAGTGATCCTATCACCTCGATAAGAACATTTGAGCTAATATTATATTATTCATTGAATACTAGATTTATTTGTACGTGTATTTAACAATACCATGTACCTACTAGAAGGTTTTTAAGAGGGCTCATGAAAACTGGAACATTAGATATTGGTCATCCAGTTTAACCAACCGGATCTGTTATTTGTTGTATTTCAAATCATTTATTGTATTGTATTTTAAGCTTTGCTATATGTATTTTGTGTTTTTATGATTCTGGAGATCAGAATTATATTGGTTTTATATATTAAATATTTGGTTGATAGAAATTGTTGGAGACCATTTTTGACTTTTTATTCCCTGTGGTATATCTAAGCCATTGGCGCTCCTATATATCCTAATTCATCATCACGCCAAAATGAAACCTTGTGAAAGTTGTCAAATGCGTATATAGTGAAAGAAAAACAGTTCACGCACACCCACATTATTTATTTATTTATATATATATATATATATATATATATATATATATATGCAATTAGCCAGTAGCCCCGCATTTAATCCTCCAGTGTGTACTCACTACCCAGTTGCTGTCCTCATGAATAGATGTAGAAACTTTCTTATAGAAGGAGGGCACTCACAGGACTTTTTTCAAGAAAGACAGTGTAATTTTATTTCCAAATGGTTATAACAATAGAATGATTGTCGACGTTTCGGCCCCAATGTGGGCCTTTCTCAAGACAAAAAAAGTTTGTGAGGTCGGCTCGTATGCCGCCGTAAGCGATATTGATCGCTACTTGTTAGTAACATTTTTGTTTTGAGAAAGGCCCACATTGGGGCCGAAACGTCGACAATCATTCTATTGTTATAGCCATTTGGAAATAAAATTACACTGTCTTGCTTGAAAAAAGTCCTGTGAGTGCCTTCTAGACTTGTGAGCGACGGAAACATTTGTTTTGGTTCATTTCAGATCGATTCGGATGTTTCAAATTTCATTTTTCGGATTGATTTGAATTCGGATACATTCAAATGCATTCATTTCGAATTCATTCAGATTCAAATAAATTTGTATGTATTCAAATGTATTCGGTTCGGATTCGATTCTTAAATTCGGAAGTTCGGTATGTGTTAGGTGGGATGTGCTGTCTATTAGACTAGTATTATGTACTGTAATATTAGGTGTAACCCATAGCAGAGTGATATAACCTAATATACTGTGCAATACTAGTGTAATTGTGATTAGTCCATGGCCATCCGAATGTAACAAATAAATCCAAACTAATTCGGGTTTATTTGTTAGTTTTGATGCTATGGTAATTCGGAAATTCAAATCGATCCGATGCTCCGAATTTGACAAATTTGTCAGAATTTTGATTTGGAACAAAACAAAATGCACATGTCTAGTGCCCTCCTTCTCTAAGAAAGTTTCACTATATATATATATATATATATATATATATATATATATATATATATATATATATATATATATATATATATATATATATATATATCAGTGACGTGCAGTGACGTCAGAGGCTGGTGAGGCAGTGGCAGGATACGCCTTCATTCTTTAGATATCCTTTGTTGAAGAAATAGCAATGCACATGGGTGAGCCAATCACATGAGGTATCTATGTGCAGCCACCAATCAGCAGCTACTGAGCATATTTAGATATGATTTTCAACAAATGATATCAAAAGAATGAAGAAAATTAGATATTAGATGTAAATTGGAAAGTTATTTAAATTTGCATATGGGTTTCATATGGGTTTCATGTCCCTTTAAATGGTGTCTTGGAAAACTGGTCAACTTAGTAAACATCTGATTTTAGTCTAAAAGGATTGTAACAGAAACTCTTGCCAGATAACACAATGCTTGCTCTGATTATGAGATCTAGAAATCCATGCCCATTAAAATATGTTTAAAACATACTTTTTACTTTAATGCTGCAAATTATGCTTATAGATTCTTTCATTACATAAGGGATGAGAGTCAGAGGGGGAGGAAGAGAGACAGAGAGAGAGAGAAAGAGACCATGGGGGAGAACAACACATAAGGAGAGAGATGGCTAGATATATATAGAGAGAGAGACACACACACACACACACACAAGGGGGGGGGAGAGAGGGACCACTGCATTTTAAGTAATAAAACAGCAGAGCTACAGAGAGTTCATAAAATTAGTCTATAATTTAGTGTGAAGTACAGAGGCAAGCTGCTAAGTTAGTGGGTGTAAAGTTTGAGTAAACAAAATACAAAAACGACCCTGCTGTAAAAGAGTAAACAAACACTAAACCACATTCATTAAATTATCATTTTCACTAACAGAATCTATAAATATATATACTGTATATGTATGTATGTATATATATATATATATATATATATATATATATATATATATATATATATATATATATATATATATATATATATATATACATATACAAAACACGGAAGGGGACTGCACTCTCAGGCTGAACTGGGTACACATCCCATGACCATGCAACATGTTCAGCCCTGGGTGCTCACTGGCACTCACAGGAAGCTGTGTTGTCCCCAGAGTCACAGGCAGTTAACCCCAGACAGGTCTGGGTGCAAGAACCATAGGGGAAATTACAAAACAAATTAATACAACACACAGAGAAAGTCCAGCACTCATTTACAAGCTCTCAGCTAAGTTTAAAAGCAAAAATGGAAGGGTTAGTTACCGCATTTGGCCAAATGCGAAAAGCCCAGGTACCACGTTAAGGCGCTGGACTTTCTCTGTGTTTTATATATATATATATATATATATATATATATATATATATATATATATATATATATATATATATATATATATATATATATGTGTGTTTGTTTTCTTCCCAAGCATTTCTTGTGGTATTTTTAGAAGAGGGTATGACGAGATTCATTAAAAACTCATTAACTTCTAGAATGCTGATGAATTTTTAATATTGTATCCTTGTGTGCATATGCAATCAATAACATTCATATATATTGAATTATCCAATGTTGTTGCAAATATAAATTGATATGCTTAGCGTGAATTCACATTTAAATATGATTACATCCTATATAAAATTCTGAAGCAAACATATGTATAAAGTAGTGTTAATTATAATATGTTTTAATAAAAGAAACATAAAAATGTGATTGAAACAATACAAGTGAACAATCATTTAATGGCACATATTAATACAACTGCAGTGGTTTGGACTAGGACTATTGGTGCTTTGCCAGTTGGTTCTCAGGTACATGGTAGTCTTGAGTTCTGCATACTGAGAATCTTCCCCAAATAAATGACTTCTCCAGCTGAGTATGTGATACAATGTATCAATTACTATCCCAGCATGAAGGAGATGCTCTCAGTCAATGTATATTAGCTACACTGTATCTTGTGCTTTTTTTTTTCTATCTCATATTCACTTTTCCCTATGCTGGCAGAACAAAGTGAGCAAGCCAAGCCTGCTTTCCTTATTTAATATGCAATTATGCTGTTTCTTTTTGCTATAAAGAACTTCATACCGGCACAATAAAATAATTTACCAAATGTATGGTTCACCACAGTGTTGTAATAAAAATAAAATCTATTTCATGATCAGGAACAACTGGTAAAAATGCTTTACATTAATTCTTTATTTTTATTGTAACCCAAGAAGATTCTCTCCTATACTGTTCCATATAATGTCAAGAGAACCCTCTGGTACCACATAAAATAGTGACCACTTAACCCAGGGGTGTCTGTCAAACTGGTGGCCCACGCCATCTTAATGAAAAATAATATGAAAAGTAATAATTATAATCTGCTTATTACTTAAAGAGCTCGTGTGCTTACTGTTAGGGATGCGCATACGTGCAACCTTTATTCAGCTC
Source organism: Bombina bombina (assembly GCF_027579735.1). Taxonomy (NCBI): domain Eukaryota; kingdom Metazoa; phylum Chordata; class Amphibia; order Anura; family Bombinatoridae; genus Bombina; species Bombina bombina. The sequence goes on along the minus strand of NC_069501.1, from coordinate 438,533,234 downwards.
TGCATTATATGACTGTATCTCTTTGTTCTGGCATTGTGATTCACTTGTATAGTGAGCAGCAGCAGTATTGTAGTGAGAAAGATAATTAAAACCCCTCAGTTTTTAACAAGTAACTATCACCTACATTACACGTTTTGCGCTATAGAGGTCGCAAAATGAACGCAACAAAAGTTGTTATTTCACCCTCCATATCGCTGCCATTACGAGTTTTTGAAAAGCCGGCTTGTGCGTGAGATATGGTTGCGTTGAGCTCCATACCGCACAAAATAAAAGCGCTGCTTTGACGTTCTCGTGCACGCTTTCCCCCTAGACATCAATGGAGAGAGAGTGTTAGAAAAAAGAACACCTGCGATCACAGAATGAAAAGCAACGTAACGCAACCTCATTGATGTCTATGGGGGAAAAAAAAGTTACTTATAAACCTAACACCCTAACATAAACCCCACATCTTAACACCCCTAATCTGCTGCCCCCGACATCGCCGACACCTACATAATGTATTAACCCCTAATCTGCCTCTCCTGATATCGCCGCCACCGAAATAAATTGATTAACCCCTAATCTGCCACTCCCTATATTGCCACCACTATAATAAAGTTATTAACCCCTATTCCACCGCACCCCAACATCGCCCACACTATAATAAAGATATTAACCCCTATTCCCATCACCACCCCTAAACCTCTGGCCTCCCATATTACTACCACTAATTAAAACTATTAACCCCTAAACCGCCAGCCCCCCACATCGCAACAACCTGAATTAAACTATATTAACCCCTAAACCTAACCCTAAACCTAACCGTAATCCTAACCCTAACCCAAAACCTAACAACCCCTAACTTTAACATAATTAAAATAGACCTAAATTAAAGTTACAATTATTAACTAAAAAATACTTATTTAAAACAAAAAACAAATTATTTTTTTAACTTTAATAAAAATAAAACCTAAGCTAGCTACAAAATAACTAATAGTTATATAGCTATCTTACGGCTAGATTACGAGTTTTGCGTTATGAGCGGTGCGGCAAGTTTGTATTTATTTTAACTAGGTAGAATAGTTACTAAATAGTTATTAACTACCTAGCTAAAATAAATACAAATTTACCTGTAAAATAAAACCTAATCATTCGAATCAGCCAATAGGATTGAGAGCTGCTTAAATCCTATTGGCTGATTTGAACAGCCAAAAAGATTTTAGCAGCTCTATTTACTATTGGCTGATTTAAAATTTTCAGCCAATAGGAATGCAATGGTACCCCCAGTATAAAAGGGGTACCTTGCATTTGAATCCTCAGTGTGCGGCGGACGATAGCATGAAGAGGACCTCCATGTCGGATTGACTGACCTCTGCCTGGACCTCCGCCTTGGACCACCGCCTGGACTTCCACCTTGGACCTCTGCCTGGACCTCCACCTTGGACCTTTGCCTGGACCTCTGCGCATCGACCGCTCTGCCTCCGCAGGGATGAAGAATATGCTGGTCTCTCGATGGATGAAGATGGAGCCACCTGGATAAAGATGGAGCCATCTGGATGAAGATGGAACTGCTGGAATGAAGATCGTTCAAGCTGGACTTCAGCAACTGTGAGATAAAGAAGGGTTAGTGTAAGGTTTTTTTATGTTTTTTTGGGGTGTTTTTTTTTTTTAAGATTAGGGGTTGGGCTTGTCTTAAAAGAGCTAAATGCCCTTTTAAGGGCAAGGAAAAGAGCTGGATGTCCTTTTAAGAGCAATGCCCATACAAATGCCCTTTTCAGGACAATAAGTAGATTAGTTGTTTTTTTTAGAGTTAGGTATTTTATTTTGGGGGGTTGGTTGGGTGGTGGGCTTTACTGTTGGGGGGGTCTTTGTATTTTTTTTAAGGGCTATTGGTAGTTTATTGTAGGCTAGTTTTTTTATTTTGGGGTGCTTTTTTATTTTGATAGGTCTATTAGAGTAGATGTAATTGTTTTAATTTTTGATAATTGTAGATAACTGTAGATTTTTTTTTAGTTATGTTAGTTTTTTTAATGAGTAATTTAATTTATTGAATTGATAGTTATTTTAATTTTAGTCTAATAGTAATGTTTAATTTATAGTTTAAACTTTAGGTTTTTTTTTTAATTTCCCAGGTAAATTTTTATTTATTTTAAGATAGGGATCTTGTAATTTTAATTTAAAGTTAAGGTGTTGTTATGTTTAGGGGTTAATAGTTTAATTTAGTTTTTGGAGATGTGGGGGGCTGGCAGTTTAGGGGTTAATAGGTTTATTTAGTGGTAGTGATGTGGGAGGCCAGAGGTTTAGGGGTTAATAACTTTCGGCTAGATTACGAGTCTTTCGTTATGAGCTGTGCGGTGCTAATGAGCAGTTTTTTCTCGCCGCTCACTTACCTACAGCACTGGTATTACGGGTTTTTACAAACCCGGTGTTAAAAGGCAAGAAGTGTGCATAGAGCAAAATTGAGCTCCATACCGCACTCCAATACAAGCGCTGCTTAAGTCAGCGGTGAGCTGGTTGTACGTGCTCGTGCACGATTTCCCCATAAACATCAATGAGGAGAGCCAGCTGAGAAAAAGTCTAACACCTGAAATAAAGCAGCGTAAAGCTCAGTAACGCAGCCCCATTGATTCCTATGGGGAAACAAAAGTTATGTTTACACCTAACACCCTAACATAAACACTGAGTCTAAACACCCCAAACCTTACACTTATTAACCCCTAATCTGCCACCCCGACATCACCGACACCTACATTATACTTATTAACCCCTAATCTGCCGCTCCGGACATCGCCGCCACCTACATTATACTTATTAACCCCTAACCTGCTGCTCCGGACACCGCCGCCACCTACATTATACCTATTAACCCCTAAACTGCTGCCCCCAACATCACCAAAACCTACATTATATTTATTAACCCCTAATCTCCCGCCCCCAATGTCGCCGCAACCTACCTATACTTATTAACCCCTAATCTGCTGCCCCAACATCGCCGCCACTATATTAAACGTATTAACCCCTAAATCTAAGTCTAACCCTAACACCCCCTAACTTGAATATAATTTAAATAAATCTAAATAAAATTTCTATCATTACCTAAATTATTCCTATTTAAAACTACAGGGAGTGCAGAATTATTAGGCAAATTAGTATTTTGACCACATCATCCTCTTTATGCATGTTGTCTTACTCCAAGCTGTATAGGCTCGAAAGCCTACTACCAATTAAGCATATTAGGGGATGTGCATCTCTGTAATGAGAAGGGGTGTGGTCTAATGACATCAACACCCTATATCAGGTGTGCATAATTATTAGGCAACTTCCTTTCCTTTGGCAAAATGGGTCAAAAGAAGGACTTGACAGGCTCAGAAAAGTCAAAAATAGTGAGATATCTTGCAGAGGGATGCAGCACTCTTAAAATTGCAAAGCTTCTGAAGCGTGATCATCGAACAATCAAGAGTTTCATTCAAAATAGTCAACGGGGTTGCAAGAAGCGTGTGGAAAAACCAAGGCGCAAAATAACTGCCCATGAACTGAGAAAAGGCAAGCGTGCAGCTGCCAAGATGCCACTTGCCACCAGTTTGGCCATATTTCAGAGCTGCAACATCACTGGAGTGCCCAAAAGCACAAGGTGTGCAATACTCAGAGACATGGCCAAGGTAAGAAAGGCTGAAAGACGACCACCACTGAACAAGACACACAAGCTGAAATGTCAAGACTGGGCCAAGAAATATCTCAAGACTGATTTTTCTAAGGTTTTATGGACTGATGAAATGAGAGTGAGTCTTGATGGGCCAGATGGATGGGCCCGTGGCTGGATTGGTAAAGGGCGGAGAGCTTCAGTCTGACTCAGACGCCAGCAAGGTGGAGGTGGAGTACTGGTTTGGGCTGGTATCATCAAAGATGAGCTTGTGGGGCCTTTTCGGGTTGAGGATGGAGTCAAGCTCAACTCCCAGTCCTACTGCCAGTTTCTGGAAGACACCTTCTTCAAGCAGTGGTACAGGAAGAAGTCTGCATCCTTCAAGAAAAACATGATTTTCATGCAGGACAATGCTCCATCACACGCGTCCAAGTACTCCACAGTGTGGCTGGCAAGAAAGGGTATAAAAGAAGAAAATCTAATGACATGGCCTCCTTGTTCACCTGATCTGAACCCCATTGAGAACCTGTGGTCCATCATCAAATGTGAGATTTACAAGGAGGGAAAACAGTACACCTCTCTGAACAGTGTCTGGGAGGCTGTGGTTGCTGCTGCACGCAATGTTGATGGTGAACAGATCAAAACACTGACAGAATCCATGGATGGCAGGCTTTTGAGTGTCCTTGCAAAGAAAGGTGGCTATATTGGTCACTGATTTGTTTTTGAATGTCAGAAATGTATATTTGTGAATTTTGAGATGTTATATTGGTTTCACTGGTAAAAATAAATAATTGAAATGGGTATATATTTGTTTTTTGTTAAGTTGCCTAATAATTATGCACAGTAATAGTCACCTGCACACACAGATATCCCCCTAAAATAGCTAAAACTAAAAACAAACTAAAAACTACTTCCAAAAATATTCAGCTTTGATATTAATGAGTTTTCTGGGTTCATTGAGAACATGGATGTTGTTCAATAATAAAATTAATCCTCAAAAATACAACTTGCCTAATAATTCTGCACTCCCTGTAAATACTTACCTATAAAATAAACCCTAAGATAGCTACAATATAACTAATAGTTACATTGTATCTAGTTTAGGGTTTATTTGTATTTTACATGCAAGTTTGTATTTATTTTAACTAGGTAGAATAGTTACTAAATAGTTATTAACTATTTAATAGCTGCCTAGCTAACCCCCCCCCCACTAAATCACAGAAAATAAAAAACAAATTACAGATCTTTAAACTAATTACACCTAATCTAAGAGCCCTATCAAAATAAAAAAAGCCCCCCCAAAATAAAAAAACCCTAGCCTAAACTAAACTACCAATAGCCCTTAAAAGGGCCTTTTGTGGGGCATTGCCCCAAAGATATCAGCTCTTTTACCTGTAAAAAAAAAATACAAACAACCCCCCAAACAGAAAAATCCACCACCCACACAACCAACCACCCAAATAAAAGCCTAACTAAAAAAAACTGAGCTCCCCATTGACCTGAAAAGGGCATTTGGATGGGCATTGCCCTTAAAAGGGCATTTAGCTCTATTGCTGCCCTAACCTAAAAAATAAACCCACCCAATACACCCTTAAAAAATCCTAACACTAACCCCCGAAGATTCACTTACCGGGAGAAGTCTTCATCCAAGCGGCAAGATGTCCTCAACAAAGCCGGCAGAAGTTGTCCTCCAGATGGGCAGAAGTGGTCCTCCAGACGGGCAGAAGTCTTCATCCAGATGGCATCTTCTATCTTCATCCTTCCAACACGGAGCGGCTCCATCTTCAAGACATCCGACGCGGAGCATCCTCTTCAAACAACGTCTTCTTCGGAATGAATATCAAAGATGGCGTCCCTTAGATTCCGATTGGCTGACTGTTCCAATCAGCCAATAGAATGCAAGCTTAATCCTATTGGCTGATTGGATCAGCAAATAGGATTGAAGTTCAATCCTATTGGTTGATTGCATCAGCCAATAGGATTTTTTCTACCTTAATTCCGATTGGCTGATAGAATTCTATCAGCCAATCGGAATCTAAGGGATGCCATCTTGGATGACATCACTTAAAGTGTGATATTCATTCCGAAGAAGACGTCCTTTGAAGAGGATGCTCTGCGCCGGATGTCTTGAAGATGGAGCAGCTCCACGTCGGAAGGATGAAGATAGAAGATGTTGTCTGGATGAAGACTTCTGCCTGTCTGGAGGACCACTTCTGCTGGCTTTGTTGAGGACATCATGCCACTTGGATGAAGACTTCTCCCGGTAAGTGAATCTTCGGGGGTTAGTGTTAGGATTTTTTAAGGGTGTATTGGGTGGGTTTATTTTTTAGGTTAGGGCAGCAATAAAGCTAAATGCCATTTTAAGGGCAATGCCCATCCAAATGCCCTTTTCAGGGCAATTGGGAGCTTAGGATTTTTTAGTTAGGCTTTTATTTAGGGGGTTGGTTGTGTGGGTGGTGGGTTTTACTGTTGGGGGGTTTGTTTGTATTTTTTTTTTACAGGTAAAATAGCTGATTTCTTTGGGGCAATGCCCCGCAAAAGGCCCTTTTAAGGGCTATTGGTAGTTTAATTTAGGCTAGGTTTTTTTTATTTTGGGGGGTGTTTTTTATTTTGATAGGGCTCTTAGATTAGGTGTAATTAGTTTAAAGATCTGTATTTAGTTTTTTATTTTCTGTAATTTAGTGTTTTTTTGTTTGTGGTTTAGCTAATTTAATTTATTTAATTGTATTTAATGTAGGGACTTTATTTAATTGTAGTGTAGTGTTAGGTGTTATTGTAACATAGGTTAGGTTTTATTTTACAGGTCAATTTGTATTTATTTTAGCTAGGTAGTTATTAAACAGTTAATAACTATTTAGTAACTATTCTACCTAGTTAAAATAAATACACACTTGCCTGTAAAATAAAAATAAACCCTAAGCTAGCTACAATGTAACTATTAGTTATATTGTAGCTAGCTTAGGGTTTATTTTATAGGTAAGTATTTAGTTTTAAATTGGAATAATTTAGTTAATGATAGTAATTTTATTTTGATTTATTTAAATTATATTTAAGTTAGGGGGTGTTAGGGCTAGGGTTATACTTAAGTTTAAAGGGTTAATAAATTTAGAATAGTGGCGGCGACGTTGGGGACGGCAGATTAGGGGTTAATAAATGTAGGTAGGTGGCGGCGATGTTGGGGCAGCAGATTTGGGGTTAATAAATATAATGTAGGTTTCGGCGATGTCCGGAGTGGAAGATTAGGGGTTAATAGGTATAATGTAGTTGGCGGCGATGTTAGGGGCAGCAGATTAGGGGTTAATAATATTTAACTAGTATTTGCGAGGCGGGAGTGTGGCGGTTTAGGGGTTAATATGTTTATTATAGTGGCGGCGATGTCCGGAGCGGCAGATTAGGGGTTAAAAATTGTATTTGAGTGTTTGTGAGGCAGGAGGGCCTCTGTTTAGGGGTTAATAGCTAGTTTATGGGTGTTAGTGTACTTTTTAACACTTTAGTTATGAGTTTTTTGCTACAGCGTTGTAGTGTAAAATTCATAACTACTGACTTTAAAATGCGTTAGGAATAGGCTGACCATATTGCCGCTTTAAAAAGGGACACATATGAAAAATACATATGTCAGGGCTGTTTAAAGAAATGCTTTGAATAATATTCTGTTATAAGAACCCTGACATATGTATTTTTCATATGTGTCCCTTTTTAAAGCGGCAATATGGTCAGCCTAGTTAGGAATCTTGTCGGTAGAGGCTGTACCACTAACTTTTTGGCCTCCCAGGGCAAACTCGTAATACCGGCACTATGGAAGTCCCATAGAAAAAAGGGTTTACGAACTTTACGTAAGTCGGTTTGCGGTAAGGCCAAACAAGAGTGCGGTCCACCTATACCTGCAAAACTCGTAATAGCAGCGGGCGTAAAAAAGCAGCGTTAGGACCTGTTAACGCTGCTTTTTTACCTTAACGCACAACTCGTAATCTAGCCGTTTATTTAGTGACGGCGATGTCGGGGAGCGGTGGAATAGGGGTTAATATATTTATTATAGTGTGGGTAATGTTGGGGATGCTGTCGGGGAGCGGCGGAATAGGGGCTAATACATTTTATTAGTGGCGGCGATGTTGAGAGCGGCAGATTAGGGGTTATTAACTTTAATATAGTATTTGCGATGCGGAGGGCCTTGGTTTAGGGGTTAATAGTTATGAGTTTTATGTAACAGTTTTGTTGCATAAAACTCATAACTACTGGTCTCAGATGGCGCTACGTATTTTGTCAGTATAGGGTGTAGCACAAGCGTTTTAGCCTCACCGCAAAACTCGTAATGGCAGCACTATGGGAATCCCATGAAAAAACGCTATTTTTTGAGTGCGGGCCAGACGTTGCGTTACAGGCTAAAATGCTTGCAGTACAGCTATACCGACAAGACTCATAATGGCTGTGTTGCTGTTTTAATGCTGAAATGGCCATTTTTTCAGCGTTAAAACACAAACGCAAAACTTGTAATCTAGGTGATAGTTATTAAAACAATAAAGGCAAACACAGATAAGTGCATAATGATTTATTTGGCACATGCAGCACTTCTTTATATGTGTGCATTACTATGGCAGCACTGATTTAACACATCATTTTTGCCCATTCCTTTCAATAATTTTCTCTTTAACTAAAATGACATACTTTATATTTGATATAAATTTTATATGTATTTATTTTATATTATATTCAACAAGTATATGTCTATCACTATATAAACAGTGAGTCACTATGCTGACAGCATTGTGATTCACTACAGTATTTATAATGCAGAGGAAATTATATACTATGCGCATGCGTATGCTGAGCGTGCTCGAAACAGGGCTGCTAGAGAAAAAAATAGCACGGATGGAGCGTGTGTGTCACCTTCTTAAAAGCATTAGAGCGTGTTTCATCAAGCCAGAGTCAGTTAATTAGGAGTTAGAGAACACAATCTTTTGAAATGTATGCAGTTATGTTTTGTTTAGCAATGGCAAGATATGTAGGTAGTGTGCGACTCACATGAGTTGCACTTGGATGGAAAATGGCCCACGACTCAAATGAGTTTGACACCCCTGATTAACCCCTATACTGCTAGCAGTGGTGACTCCACAAACCTTATTATGAAGGGGCAAACATTCCACGGATGGCAAAGGGTGGGTGGATGAATAGTTATGGGTGTTCCTTAGGCAGAATACGGGAAGGGGGAGGTGGATTTGCAGGTGTTTTGAGGGCAGAGAATGACGGTCTAGGGGTGTGGTTTGGCAGTTGTGGGACATGACCTGTCTAAAAGGACAAGGAAAGGAAGTAATGGACACAGTGCCAGAATTCCATCTCTGATGACTACAAAATATTCTGTCATTCCTAGACATGTTCCATTCTCTTGAAACCAGTGGTGTATTTCTACTTGAAGGGACAGTTATTCAAAATTAAAGTTTCATGCTTCAGAAAGAGCATGCAATTAAAAACAATTTTCCAGTTTACTTTTATTAACAAATTTGCTTCATTCTCTTGTTATCCTTTGCTGAAAATCATATCTAGGTAGGCTCAGGAGCAGCAATGCACTACTGGGTGCTAGCTACTGATTAGTGGCTACATATGTCTCTCTTCATTGGCTTAACAGATGTGTTCAGCTAGCTCCCAGTAGTACATTGCTGCTTCTGAGTTTACTCAACAAAGGAGCTAATGATACCAAGAGAACAAAGCAAATTTGATAACAGAAGTAAACTGGAAATGTGTTTAAAAAGTATTTGCTCTACTTAGATCATAAAAGCTTTATTTTTACTTTACTGTCCTTTAAGCAGGATATAAAAAAAGACAAACAACCAGCTTCTAATAAACTGTACTTAGAAGCTGAGATTCTTTAAAGGGACATAATACTCATATGCTAAATCACTTGAAACTGATGCAGTATAACTGGAAAAAGCTTACAGGAAAATATCAGCTGAGCATCTCTATGTAAAAAAGGAAGATATTTTACCTCACAATTTCCTCAGCTCAGCAGAGTAAGTTCTGTGTAAAAAGTTATACTCAGCTGCTGCCCAGCTGCAGGTAAAAAAAAATAAAAAATGAAGAAATGAACAGCAGCCAATCAGCATCAGCAGTGCTGAGGTCATGAACTCTTTTACTGTGATCTCATGAGATTTCACTTATCTCTCATGAGATTTCATAGCAAACTTCCTTTAAACTGAATAGGGAAATAACATGAGAGTGCGCATAAGCTCGTCCCTTCCGCTGTCCCGGGACAGACATACTGATTTGCTGCTTAGAAGTCCTTTGCAATGGGATGTGACTACTGAGAAACATTTGAGGTAAAATATCTTTCTTTTTTACATAGAGATGTTCAGGTGATATTTTCTAGTCAGCTTTTTACAGCTATGCTGCATCACTTTCAAGTGTTTACACATTTGGGTATTATGGCCCTTTAACACAAAATGTAGGAAAATTAGCAATGGACTTAAAGTGAAGGTAAATCCTAGCGTTTTTTTACCAGCACGACAAATAAAGGGGACTTTCAGTCATGAAGTATAAAGTTCCTTTATTTGTCTGCAGCGTATCACGTGCTGACCGCCTCAGGCCGCCCAAGGCAGAACACAATTTTTCCAGTGAGGTTATCTTAGCAAATAGCATGCTAGCTATCTGACATAATGCCAACTGGGCCGCACAGGGCTATTGGCTAAGAGGTGGAAATGTCACCTGATTGAAAAAATAGCGTTCTGCTGCGCATCAACTTCTTCCATGATTCAGATAGAGCCTACAATTATAAACAACTTTCTAATTTACATCTATTATCTAATTTGTTTTGTTCTCTTGGTATCCTTTGTTAGAAATAATACCTAGGTAGTCTCAGGAGTGTGGTACTTTTTTTGCTGCACATACATTCCTCTTGTCATTGGCCTACTGGTGTGTTCAGATAACTCCCAGTAGTGCATTGCAAGAGACTAAAGACAAATTAAATGTTTATTATTTAGATAGAGCATGCAATTTCTCGAACAACTTTCCAATTTTCTTCCATTATCAGTTTGTGCCCAGTTTCTTAATATGCATGTTTTCTTAGGTACCATGTACCAGCCCCTGCTGATCCTGTGCAAGAGTATACGTATTTGAATCTGTAATTGGCTGATGTCTGTCACATGATGCAGAGAGCAGGAAAATGGAAGCAATCTTTGAAATTTTCCAGAAAATATGTGTTTGCAGATTATGCAGTTCTACTGTATTTAATGAGCCTTTAAGGCTTTAAGGCTTTATTGCCCTAGTAGTGGGATCTTGTCTTGCTGCCGTGTCTATAACTAATAGTTACATTGTAGCTAGCTTAGGTTTTATTTTTATTTCACAGGCAAGTTTGTATTTATTTTAACTAGGTAGAATAGTTAGTAAATAGTTATTAACTATTTAATAACTACCTAGCTAAAATAAATGCAAATTTATCTGTAAAATAAAACCTAACCTAAGTTACAATAACACCTAACACTACACTACAATTAAATAAATTCCCTACATTAAATACAATTAAATAAATTAAATAAAAAAAACAAACAAACACTAAATTACAGAAAAAAAAGATCTTTAAACTAATTACACCTAATCTAATAGCCCTATCAAAATAAAAAAGCCCACCCAAAATAAAAAAAACCCTAGCCTAAACTAAACTACCAACAGTCCTTAAAAGGGCCTTTTGCGGGGCATTGCCCCAAAGAAATCAGTTCTTTTACCTGTAAAAAAAAATAGGATTGAGCTTGCATTCTATTGGCTGTTCCAATCAGCCAATAGAATGCGAGCTCAATCCTATTGGCTGATTGATTTTTTCAACCTTAATTCCGATTGGCTGATAGAATTCTATCAGCCAATCGGAATCTAAGGGACACTATCTTGGATGACGTCATTTAAAGGAACCTTCATTCGTTGTTAGCCATTAAAAGAAGAGGATGCTCTGCGCCGGATGTCTTGACGATGGAGCCGCTCAACGTCGGAAGGATGAAGATAGAAGATGCCATCTGGATGATGACTTCTGTCCTTCTGGAGGACCACTTCTGCCTGCTTCGTTGAGGACATCTTGCTACTTGGATGATTTTTATTGATAGGGCTATTAGATTAGGTGTAATTAGTTTAAAGATCTTGCAATTTGTTTTTTTATTTTCTGTAATTTAGTGTTTGTTTGTTTTGGTAATTTAGCTAATTGTATTTAATTTATTTAATTGTATTTAATGTAGGGAATTTATTTAATTGTAGTGTAGTGCTAGGTGTTAGTGTAACTTAGGTTAGGTTTTATCTTACAGGTAAATTTGTATTTATTTTAGCTAGGTAGTTATTAAATAGTTAATAACTATTTAATAACTAGTCTACCTAGTTAAAATAAATACAAACTTGCCTGTAAAATAAAAATAAACCCTAAGCTAGATACAATGTAACTATTAGTTATGTTATAGCTAGCTTAGGGTTTTTTTTACAGGTAAGTATTTAGTTTTAAATAGGAATTATGTAGTTTATGATAGGAATTTTTCCTTATATTTATTTTAATTATATTTAATTTAGGGGGTGTTAGGGTTAGAGTTAGACTTAGATTTAGGGGTTAATAAATGTAGGTATGTGGCAGTGATGTTAGGGGCAGCAGATTATGGGTTAATAATATTTAACTAGTGTTTGCGATGCGGGAGTATGGCGGTTTAGAGGTTAATATGTTCATTATAGTGGCGGCGATGTTAATAACATTATGTAGGTGTCGGCGAAGTTGTGGGCAGCAGATTAGGGGTTAATAAATATAATATAGGTGTCGGCGATGTTGGGGGCAGCAGATTAGTGGTTAATAAATATAGTTAGGTGGCGGCGACGTTGGGGCGGCAGATTAGGGGTTAATAAGTATAATGTAGGTGTCGGCGATGTAGGGGTGGCAGATTAGGGGTTAATAAGTGTAAGATTAGGGGTGTTTAGACTCGGGGTTCATGTTAGGGTGTTAGGTGTAAAAAAAAATGTGTTTCCCCATAGGAATCAATGGGGCTGCGTTACTGAGTTTTACGCTGCTTTTTTGCAGGTGTTAGACTTTTTCTAAGCCGGCTCTCCCCATTGATGTCTATGGGGAAATCGTGCATGAGCACGTATAACCAGCTCACCGCTCACTTAAGCAGCGCTGGTATTGGAGTGCAGTGTGGAGCGCAATTTTGCTCTACGCTCACTTCTTGCCTGTTAACGCCGGATTGATAAAAACCCATAATACCAGTGCTGTAGGAAAGTGAGCGGTGACAATAAACTGCAAGTTAGCAACGCACCCCTGTTACCGCACAACTCGTAATCTAGGCGACAGTGTTTAAATGTAAGTAGCACAAAAGCTCAAAGTTGGCTAAGCACAGGGGTATGAAAAAGACTTAGCAGTGAAAAGGTTAAAGGGACATAAAAGTCAAAATGAAACATTCAAAGTTCAGATAGATTATTCAACATTAAATAACTTTCCAATTTACTTCTATTATCACATTTACTTAATTATCTAGGTATCTTTGGTTGAAGAGTAAAACTGAGGAGTTCCAATACACTACTCAGAGCTAGCTGAACATCTCTGGTGAGCCAATGACAAGAGTCATATGTGTACAGCCACCAATTACTAGCTAGCTCCTAGCAGTGCATTGTAGCTCCTGAGCCTTCCTAGGTATGGACTTTAAAGTGAAGGTTAACTTACCTTCATTCTGATTGAGTATTTTACTTTTTGTACACAATCAATAGGAGTTTAATTCATCATTTTTTATTAATCTTATTATAAAACAAGTTATCGGCACTACAAATAGATTCCCAACGCTTTACAAATTTGACTTGTTTTTTTGTTATTTTTTTTATTCTTGATCACGTTTTTAGTTTGACCAACTGAAAACATGGCCGTTAGGCGGCCGTCACCCCACGTCATACCCCTCCTTGGACGGCCCGATTTTCAATTAAACAAGTTAAAAACGTCATCTAGAGTAAAAAAACAAAACAAAAAAACATCTAATTTGTAAAGCACTGATAACTTGGTTGAAAATAAGATTGATAAAAAATGATGAATTAAACTCCTATTGATTGTGTACAAAAAGTAAAATACTCGATCGGCATGAAGGTAAGTTAACCTTCACTTTAACAAGTAATACCAATAGAAGTAATCACATTTTTAATAGAATTAAGTAGGAAAGTTGTTAAAAATGGTATGCTCTATCTGAATCATGAACGTTTCCTTTTGACTTTACTGTCCATTTAAACCCCAACCCTAAGAGTAGACATGTACACAGGGAAAAATTATTAGTTTTATCCGAAAGATTCCGTTTGGAATTTTCACCCATTTCAGTTCATCAGAAATGCGTTTGTGGTCGAGTTTGATTTGTCCAAATATTTGAATAAGAATTTCATTCAAAACTAAATTTGTTCAATTGCATTGACGCCAATGTGAAACCAACAAAACATTCATTTTAGCAACATAATTACACTGATAGGAAATGCCAAGAATTGAAAGATTCAGTGCTAACTGTGAAACAAGAACATACAGAAACTAGAACAATTTTTAAAAATGCAAAAATAAATTGAAATTAAACGCATTTTATAATTACAATAATATCAATTATTCACTAGTTCTAACTTTTCTACTCTTTTGTCTGCTCCCCATTCTAACTTCCACTTCCCACCACTACAACTGTACAATGTTACTTTTTTTTTTTTTCAAATCCTCATACTAAAGTACCCCCATTCCTCACTTTCTCACACACCTGTTCCATAACAAGTTTGTAGTTAGTTATCCATGGAGACTCAATTCAGAGAAGGGCAGGAGCAGGAGAGGTAGCACCCACAGCTATCAGAGTTACTGAACTAGATAGCCCTCTGATTACAGTACATATAGTAAACCTCAACCTGTGGATTTAACATTGACGTTTGATGACTATCACAGAACAGGAAGGGTAGCAGCAGGCAGCAGAGTTACTGAATTAGGTAGGTCTTCAAAAACACAAACTCTAAAAATACACCCCAAAGGAGGCTAAACATGTACTTAGAGACCTTTGGACATAGCAGTCAACATTTTTTTTTACAATTTTTGACTTTAACTGATTATGACCACCACTGAGCAGAAAGGGCTGGAACAGGAGAGGAAGCAGCAGGCAGGAGAGTTACTGAACTAGGTAGACCTCCGGGACATAAACCCCCAAAATACACCTCTAAGAGAGAATGAGGACAGAGCAGGAAGTGCAGCAGCCAGCAGTTTTCTGAGCATTAAGCATTGATGGATGATGACCACCACAGAGCAGGAAGAGTAGAAGCAGGAAAGGCATCAGCCGGCAGCAGAGTTACTAAACTAGGTAGGCCTCACAGTACATAAACCTCAAAAATACACCTCCAAGGGAGGACGGTAAACATGTGCCTAGAGTTCCTTGGACACAGCAGCCAGCAGTTCCCTAAAGATTAGGCATTGATGGATGATGGTCAGTCACCACAGAGCAGGAATGGCTGGAGCAGAAGTGAAAGCATAAGGCAGCAGAGCTAGTGAACTAGGTAGGCCTCTGGTACACAAACTCCAAAAGTAAACCTCCAAGGGTGGAGGACAAACATATACTTAGAGTGCCTTGGACACAGTGTCCAATAGTATGCTACATTTTTTTACTTTAACTTATGATGACCACCATAGAGCACAAAGGGCAGGAGATTGAGTTACAGAAGAAATCAGCAGACTAGGTAGATCTCACAGCACATAAACCTCAAAAATACTACTTTAAAGGAGGAGGATATCCCACTTGCTTAGAGCACAATGGACAGCAGTTTCCTGAGAATTTTGCATTGACGGATGATGACCACCACAAAGCAGGTAGGTAGAAAGATTAGTGGCAGCAGCAGGCAACAGTCTTACTGAACTAGGTATGTCTCACAGTACATAAACCTAAAAAATTAATCTCCAAAGGAGGAGGACAAACATGTGCCTAGAGATTATTAGACCCAACAACCATCAGTTTGGTGAGGATTTGGCATTGACAGATGATAACACAACAGAGATGCAAGAGCAAATGTGGCAGTAGCAGAGGCAGCATACTTACTGAACTAGATAGACCTCCCAGTACATACACCTCAAAAATGCACCTCTAAGATGCAATAGATTCATAAACAAGGGTATGTCTAGGCTCAAGTTCTAGGTGACATCTCTAAAAGGATTTAGGATTGTCACTAACTAACCAATCATCTCTGTCTAATGGACACCCAATGTTCCAAAATATGTTCCAGCATATCCAAAGTCAAGTTCCACCTAAAAGTTACTTGTTTAAGATGTTGCTGGGGAAGCCCTGCCTTTAACTGTTCCTGTGTAAGGAGCTGACTGGCTTTAACACTGTGATGGAAGTGGCCTGCAATTCTTCTCCACGGCTCAAGTAAAGTTGATAACCTAGAGATGCATTGAGGGATAGCAGCCTTTACATCCAGGTGAAAGATGTGAGCCTAACAACAGACACAGATTGAGTCATAGAGAGCATTTGCCACTTTGGGTACTCCATCTGTGACTACAAAGCCAAATTCCACCTTGGTACCTCCAGGCTCTCCTAACCATTGCACCACCATCCTCCTTAGAGCCTGTACCAAGACCTTCCTGGAGCTGCACCTCTACTAGCAGTAGCAATACCCTCATCCTCATCACATGCCATTGGCTGCCACCATTGTGGTGTCTGGGAGAGGAAGGATTGATAGCCACTGTGAGCACTCCATAAGTCAGTGGTAAAGTGTGCTGACTGTCCAGCAGCCTTTACCAACTCGTCCTTCAACAGTACAATGCAGGAGTGGTAGAGTGAGGGAACTATGCTCCTGCTGAAAGTGCTGCATGTGTCACGCCACACCACTCTAGCCATTGCTAGGGGCGCAGCATCTCCTTTCCTGCTCATTGCCAGGGGTTGTGTTGGGTTTGGATGCGTGCAGCGTTGACATCATCGCCGCACGCTCCTCTCTCCTTGATGCCGGTCCAGAAACCTGTGGTGCAAATCCTGCGCCTATGTAAGCCCTGTCACAACGATCTATCACTATCCAAGTATAGGTGTTACTTTGTGTGCTCCTGGGTGTGATAGATCGTTGCTTCAATTAGCCTATTCGTGTATGAATCCTGCCTGTCTGACTACTCTGCCTGTTTAACCCCTAAATTGCTAGATTGATATACTGCTTCTGAACTCTGCTTGTCTGACTACTCTGCCTTTTTAACCCCTAAATTGCTGGATTGATATACTGCTGCTGAACTCTGCTTGTCTGACTACTCTGCTTATTAACTAACCCCTGTTGTTCTGAATTGCCTCTTTGTTGCCGAACCCTGGCTGCCTGACCATTCTAGTGGCTTGCCCTTGGACTACTCTGCCGTTGCCGTTGGGGACTGTCCTGCCTGTGGTGAGTGCCGCCTTCCTCATCTTACTTACTTTCTCTGCTCTGGGATATTCCCTATCATTCCGGCTCAACGCCAGGATAACAAGACTACTGGCCGAGTTTGGTCTGATAGGGGAGTATCCCACGAGCATTAAATGAAGCTAGATGATGTGGCACGAGCTGTTTATCTTCAGGGACAGATGTTGGGAACCCATACCACACAGTTGCAGAATATGGATTCCAAGCTAGAGGCTATTATCGCTAAACTCTCCTTACTAGTTACAGTGAGGAACAGCAAGGAATACCGCTCCTGTTGTCTCACTGCCAGTCTCTAATCCTAGCACTGCTTCTGGAAGTATACCCCGAATACCTTTGCTTGACAAGTATGAAGTTACTACTGATTTCTTAACCAATGCAGACTGCACTTCCGCAATGATCCTAGCACCTTTCAGTCTCACCAGTCAAGGGTCACCTTTATGATTTCCTTACTGAAAGACAAGGCCCTAGCCTGGGTCTCTCCCCTTTTGGAACAGAACGCTCCACTCCTGCATGATGCTGATGATTTCATTTCTGCATTATCTTCTGTGTTTGGGACTTCTGGCTGTACCTCTGCTGCAGAATTTTCTCTCCTGGACCTCTGCCAGGGCAATAGAACTGAGGCACAATTTGCCATTGAGTTTCGCACCACTTGAAACCACTTGGAATGGCAGTGCTCTCAAGGAAGCTTTTAGGAGGGGTCTGCATGAACGCATCAAAGATGAGTTCACTTGTCGTGATATTCCATCTTCTTTGGATGACTTTATAATGCTTTGTATCAGTCTGGACTCTCGCTTTCAGTAAAGACAAGCCGAGAGAGACAGAACAAGGAGGGTCCTTCCCTTCCGTCCTCCTATTTGTCTGCTTTCGGCAGTATCTCTACCCCCTCAGCAGCTACAGTTACCTCAGTGAAGGAACCCATGGATCTCTCCTCCTTCAAACCATCAGAGTCTGAAAGACAGAGAAGAAGGAGATTGAGACTATGCTTTTATTGTGGATCCAACACCCACCAACTAAAGGACTGTGACATTCAGCCGGCAAAAGCCAATGCTTAGGGGATAACACAGGGGTACCTCTAAGCATGATCTCTACTTAATCCCCTCACTCCTCTCGGATCCTGGCACCTGTTACCCTTACCTTCCTTCAGAATACTATCCACACTAAAGCCTTCATTGATTCAGGGGCAGCTGGAAACTTCCTGGATCACCGTTTCATGATTCAAGCTGGTTTGCCTCTTTGAAGAAAAGACATTGGCATCTATTTATCAAAGCGTCAACTTACCTGCATTCAACGGCACCAATACGCTCACCTAAGATCGCCTAACATTGCTGCTGCGGACCTGAATACGTTCTCCAAAATTATCAAAAAAGCTGTCAAAAAGCCGCGCGCCAAGTATGATGCGATGAGCAGTGGACTGTTGTTAACTAACAGTCATCAATCTCGCTGCTCTTCGGGTTTTTTACAGCTTTCTTTGTACCCTGTCACTAAACACCCACACTATACTATACTGTTTACCCTCTAAACCGCCGCTCCTGGACCCCGCCGCAAATAAATAAAGTGTTTAACCCCTAAACCGCCGCTCCCGGACCCCGTCGCAACTCTAATAAATGTATTAACCCCTAAACCGCTGCTCCTGGACCCCGCTGCAACTAAATACAATTATTAACCCCTAAACCACCACTCCCGGACCCCGCTGCAACTAAATACAATTATTAACCCCTAAACCGCCGCTCCCGGAGCCCACCGCCACCTACATTATACTTATTAACCCCTAATCTGCCGCCCCCTACACCGCCGCCACCTATATAATATTTATTAACCCCTAATCTGCCGCCCCCAACGTCGCCACCACCTACATTATATTTATTAACTCCTAATCTGCCCCCCTACACCGCCGCCACCTACATTATATTTACTAACCCCTAATCTGCCCCACCCTACACCGCGGCCACCTACATTATATTTATTAACCCCTAATCTGCCCCCCCACACTGCCGCCACCTACCTACATTTATTAACCCCTAATCTGCTGCCCCCAACGTCGCTGCCACTATATTAAATGTATTAACCCCTAAACCTAAGTCTAACCCTAAGACCCCCTAACTTAAATCTAATTTAAATAAATCTAAATAAATATTACTATCATTAAATAAATTATTCCTATTTAAAACTAAATACTTACCTGTAAAATAAACCCTAAGCTAGCTACAATATAACTAATAGTTACATTGTAGCTAGCTTAGGGTTTATTTTTATTTTACAGGCAACTTTGTATTTATTTTAACAAGATAGAATAGTTATTAAATAGTTATTAACTATTTAATAACTTCCTAGTTAAAATAAAGCCACATTTACCTGTAAAATAAAACCTAACCTAAGTTACAATTACACCTAACACTACACTATAATTAAATTAATTCCCTAAATTAAATACAATTAAATACAATTAAAAAAAAAATCTAAAATAAAAAAACCCCCACTAAATTACAGAAAATAATAAAATAATTACAAGATTTTTTAACTAATTACACCTAATCTAATCCCCCTAACAAAATAAAAAGCCCCCCCCCAAAATAAAAAAAGCCAAACCCTACACTAAATTACAAATAGCCCTTAAAAGGGCCTTTTGCGGGGCATTGCCCCAAAGTAATCAGCTCTTTTACCTGTAAAAAAAATTACAAATCACCCCCCAACATTAAAACCCACCACCCACACAACCAACCCTACTCGAAAACCCACCCAATCCCCCCCTTAAAAAAACCTAACACTAACCCCTTGAAGATCACCCTACCTTGAGAAGTCTTTACCCAACAGGGCCGAAGTCCTGGCAGAAGTGGTCCTCCAGACGGGCAGAAGTGGTCCTCCAGACGGGCAGAAGTCTTCATCCAGGCGACATCTTCTATCTTCATCCATCTGGCGCGGAGCGGCTCCATCTTCAAGACATCCAACGCGGAGCATCCTCTTCTTTCGACGGGACTGAAGAATGAAGGTTCCTTTAAGTGACGTCATCCAAGATGGCGTCCCTTCAATTCTGATTGGCTGATAGAATTCTATCAGCCAATCGGAATTAAGGTAGGAAAATTCCTAATGGCTGATCCAATCAGCCAATAGGATTTTTCCTACCTTAATTCTGATTGGCTGATATAATTCTATCAGCCACTCGGAATTGAAGGGACGCCATCTTGGATGACGTCACTTAAAGGAACCTTCATTCTTTAGTCGCCGTCGTCAGAAGAGGATGCTCCGCCTCGGATGTCTTGAAGATGGAGCCGCTCCACGCCGGATGGATGAAGATAGAAGATGCCGCCGCTCCACGCCGGATGGATGAAGATAGAAGATGCCGCCTGGATGAAGACTTCTGCCTGTCTGGAGGACCACTTCTGCCCATCTGGAGGACCACTTCTGCCGGCTTTGTGAAGGACTTCGGCCCGGTTGGGTGAAGACTTCTCAAGGTAGGTTAATCAGGGTGATCTTCAAGGGGTTAGTTTTTTTAAGGCGGGATTGGGTGGGTTTTAGAGTAGGGTTGGTTGTGTGGGTGGTGAATTTTATTATTGGGCGGGTTGTAATTTTTTTTTTTTACAGGTAAAAGAGCTGATTACTTTGGGGCAATGCCCGCAAAAGGCCCTTTTAAGGGCTATTTGTAATTTAGTGTAGGGTAGAGCTTTTTTATTTTGGGGGGGCTTTTTTATTTTGTTAGGGGGATTAGAGTTGGTGTAATTAGTTTAAAAGTCTTGTAATTATTTTATTATTTTCTGTAATTTAGTGTTTTTTTTGTACTTTAGATAAAAAACATTTAATTGTATTTAATTGTATTTAGTTTAGGGAATTAATTTAATTATAGAGTAGTGTTAGGTGTAATTGTAACTTAGGAAGTTATTAAATAGTTAATAACTATTTAATAACTATTCTACCTAGTTAAAATAAATACAAAGTTGCCTGTAAAATAAAAATAAACCCTAAGATAGCTAGGGTTAGGCTAGTTAGGGTTTATTTTATAGGTAAGTATTTCGTTTTAAATAGGAATAATTTAGTTAATGATAGTAATATTTATTTAGATTTATTTAAATTAGATTTAAGTTAGGGGGTGTTAGGGTTAGGGTTACACTTAGGTTTAGGGGTTAATAAATTTAATATAGTGTTGGCGATGTTAGATTAGGGGTTAATAAATATAATGTAGGTGGCGGCGGTGTAGGGGGTGGAAGATTAGGGGTTAATAAGTATAATGTAGGTGGCAGTGGGCTCCGGGAGTGGCAGTTTAGGGGTTAACCCTTAATGACCACAATGTACCCTGTATGTCACTGGTCGTTAAGGTTTTTTTCAGGACATAATAGCACAAGTCTAGCAAGAACATGCTATTAAGGCCCTCCCTCCAGCAGGCTTTGTGGAATAGAGCAGTCTCAACGCTGGTGGCAAGACCGCGCTATAAAACAATCAAGTCCCAAAAAAAGGCCAGCGACATACAGGGTACGTCACTGGTCCTTAAGGGGTTAAATATGTTTATTTAGTTGCGGTGGGCTCCGTGAGTGTCGGTTTAGGGGTTAATAAGTTAATTTAGTTGCTGCAGGGTCTGGGAGCGGCGGGATAGGGGTTAATAACTTTTATTTAGGTGGCGGCGGTGTAGGGGGGGCAGATTAGGGGTTAATAAATATAATGTAGGTGGCGGCGGTGTAGGGGGCGGCAGATTAGGGGTGTTTAGACATCTAACCAAACTTCCTTCTGCCCAAGAATTATCGTATCTTTTTCTCTTGCATGTGGTACGACTTCGTGGCATTCCTGTGAATATTGTTTCCAACAGAGGTCCACAGTTTATCTCTACCTTTTAGAGAGCCTTTTGTAAGTTGATTGGAACCACTATTTCCTTGTCTTCTGGCTACCATCCTCAGACCAGTGGACTAATTGAGGAGTAAACCAGGATCTTAAAGCTAGACATGTGCGATTTGATTCGCTCCGAATCGAAATTCGGATGAATTTGTCGAATTCGGAGATTCGGATTGATTTGAATTTCCAAATTGCGGTAGTGCCGAATCTACCAAATAAATCCGAATCGATGTGAATTTATTCGGTAGATTCGGATGGTCGTGTATTACACTAGTATTGTACAGTATATTAGGTTTTATCACTCTGAAATGGGTTAAACTTCATATACAGTACATAATACTAGTGTAATACACAGCACATCCACCTAACACTTACCGAAAATCCGAATTTCCGAATCGAATCGAACCGAATCCAGACAAATTTTTTCTAATCCGAAAGAATCTGAATGAATCCGAAACAAATTAATTTGATTTTTTCCGAATTCGAATCGATCCGAACCGAAATTCGAATCGATCTGAACAGAAATTCGAATCGATCCGAACCGAACCGAAACAATTTTTTTTTTTTTTCGAAGCTGCACAAGTCTACTTAAAGCCTACCTTAGAGCCTTTGTCAATGCTCGCCAAACTGGTCTGAGTTGTTACCCCTAGCTGAGCTGGCAGGAAACACTCATTGGCACTCATCTCTTAGATGTTCTCCATTTCAAGCCGCAGCGGGGTATCAACCTTGTGTCTTCCCTCTTTCTGCTCAGTCCACTGGGGTTCCTGCTGCAGACCGACACGTCACTGGACTCACCACTCATTGGCAACTTATTCGCTCTTGGCTACATTCAGCTGTCTCTAGATATAAGAGGTTTGCTGATCGTCATAGAGCTTCTGTATGTGCCATCCCAGTGGGTGAACATGTTTGGATCTCTACTCAACATATTTGTCTACGTCAACCCTGTCACACCTGTGCATACACCCAGTCTTCCACATCTCACTACTCAAGTCTTACATCAAGAATACAGTAGATATACCAGCTCCAAGCTCCTCCTCCTCCTCCACTCCTAGTCCGTGGTGACCCTGAATATGAGGTAGCTAAGATCCTGGACTCCAGATACAGGCGCAGACAACTGCAGTATCTGATAAATTGGAAGGGTTACTCTGTGGCAGATCATTCCTGGATTCCTGCCCGTGATGTGCATGCTCCTTCTTTGGTCTTCAGATTCCATGCTGCTCATCCTTTGAGGCTGACTCTGTTTCCTAAAGGGAACCCTTGAGAAGGGGGCTATGATATGCCGCACTGCTTTAGCCATTGCTAAGGGTGCGGCATCTCCTTCCCTGCTCTTTGACAGGGGTTGTTGTCGGGTCCGGATGCGTGTGGAGCTGACGTCATTGCCGCATGCTCCTCTCTCCTGATGCCGGTCTGTATGCCTGTGGTGCGAATCCTGCGCCTATGTATGTCCTGTCACAATGATCTATCACTGCCCAAGTATAGGTTTTACTTTGTGTCCTGGGTGTGCTAGATTCTTGCTTCAATTAGCCTAGTCATGTATGAACCTGCTTGTCTGACTTCTCTGCCTGTTTAACCCCTAAATTGCTGGATTGATATACTGCTGCCGAACTCTGCTTGTCTGACTACTCTGCCTGTTTAACCCTAAATTGCTGGATTGATATACTGTTGCTTAACTCTGCTTGTCTGACTACTCTGCTTATTAACCCCTGTTGTTCTGGATTGCCTTTTTGTTCCCTAACCCTGCCTGTCTGACCATTATAGTAGTTTGTCTTTGGACTGCTCTGCCGTTACCACTGGGGACTGTCCTGCCTGTGGTGAGTGCCGCCTTCCTCATCTTACTAACTTTCTCTGCTCTGGGATATTCCCTATCATTCCTGCTCGATGCCGGGATAAAAAGACTACTGGCCAAGTTCAGTCTGATATAGGAGTACCCCAAGAGCATTAAAGCATGAAGGGAAATGGTATAGGGAAGCAACTACTTCCATTAACTGCTTGAAATGCTCCCCTTCAAGCATTATGAAGGAAGCATCACTGACAGCTAGCAGCTGACCTTTAAGATGGGTAAATTTTCTTAAATGCTGTCTGGACATTTCCCTAGAGTGATATCCCCCCAAAATCTTCTAGGTTGGACTGAATATGTTGTTATGATGGTGAAGGTGGCTGCCATCAATACTGTGTCCTGTATCCTAAACTACTGCTGGTAGTGCTACTCTTAGTAGATGGCATTGCCGGCTGTTGTGATTAGGAGATTGTTGTGCTGTTGCTGACCCCGCCTTCTTCCTCAATAAAACAGTGTTGTGCTGCATGCAGAGATTTTAATTTATCCTAGAGATAGTGAGATGACCTAACACTCTCCCACGACTAACTTCTTTGCCACACAATTTGCACTTAGCAAATTGGCCATCTCTTATGCTAACAAAGTGGTACCACACCTTTGAGTGCCCTGAGCATTTTTGCGTCTGCTTGTCCTTCTACCACTGATGAGGTCTCTTTTCTGGGGGTTTTAGATGTTACCACTAATTCTCTCTGCCCTCCCTGGAACACATTTCCTCTCCAGTGGTGGTGGTACTGCCAGTGATTTTCATACTGACAGATACAAGATACAGATATTGGACAACTAGTAGGACTGGTAATATGGATAGTGGATGAGGCTGTTGTAGGAACTGGCTGCTCTACAACATGGGATAAAACTAATGTAAATGTTCCCCAAATGATTAGTATTTATTTTGTTTTATTAAATGAAAATGAATACCAAATAATACACCAGATAACTATTCAGAAAAACTAATTTGTAGGAGCCAAATAACCTTTCATAAGTTTATTTGTCTTAAATAAGATGTTTGTCAATGTTTTGGAGAATCTTACTAATATTCTGAAATTTTACATTATATGTAGTAATATATTTTGTGGGATCATTTCCTTTTTCTAAAAATGTATTTGTAGCAACCAAGGTTTCTTTCAAATTATCCTCCTCTTCTTACTTTTCCATGATATCAAAAGGCAGCTTCCAGCGTTTAGTAAATTGTTAATATCTGTATTTTTTCTATAATTCTTTACAACAACCATTTCAGTAACCAGATCATGATAAACTAAGGACTCAATAGATGTGTATGAGTAGTTTAAAGTGAACTTTAAATTAAAATCATTGGTATTCCTATCGTTTAAAAATTTGCGACTTTTTCTTCTTCATCCCTTGCCAAATTATTATGATGTCACCTATATAGCAATAATAACTATGTAGATGTTTTTGAAGGGATTATTAAAATATATATATATATATATATATATATATATATATATATATATATATATATATATTATTCTTCAAATGAGGCCATAAATAAATTGCCATACAAAGTGTCCAATGAGGTTCCCATCACTGTGCTATTTATTTGCTTGTAAAATATATTCTCAAAGAGAAAAAATATATATGGTTTTATATAAAACTCATACCATCAATGAAAAATTGTATTTGTGAATCTGCAATATCAGATTTAAGACAATCTTGTTGAACTGCCACCAGTCCCTTTAAATTGGAGATGCTTGTATACAAACCGGTCACATCACATGTGACACACTTGGAATTCAGTTTCCACTTGAAATTCTCAACCTTTTTAAATACATCTATAGTGTCTCTAAGATATTCTTTGGTGTTAGCTACTAAAGGTTGTAGGTTTTAGTCTATGTACTTAGACATGTAGTCACGCAAGAACCCTAAAGCTCAAACAATAGACCAACCCAGTGGGTTTATAAACATGCCACTTTGGAAATAAGTTCATATATGAAGTTGAACTCTGTAGTGTTCAAAATACCATTCTCTCCCTTTATTGGCTGCCTGAAAGACAACCTGTGTTTTCCATGAGATCTCTTAAAGCCCATCTTTCTGCTGGGTTCAAATCATCATAGAATTAGAAACTACCCTGATTTTTCTAGAACATAGTATCTAAATTATCACAAACCATTGCATTATACATAGAAATATATTCACTTTGTGCTGTAAAAAGATAAAAAGTTAATGTTCTTTTATAATTACAATGTTCTATGTAATTATCGAAATTTGAATTTGTGTTTGGTCAGAGGTTTCTCTATTTTGTTTTCTTTTTCCCCTCCTCTTGTTCCTCTGATTTTTCTAGAGGGCATTTTGGATTTCTTTGATTTCTCATGGGCATTTTAGGGGTTCCCTCATCTGATTTGTTGGTTGTTTTGAACTATTGTTTGTCTCCATTGGAGAACCTATAAACAATTATCCTTATTATTATTGGAAATTGTTTTTAAAGATATTTTTCAACTTAGGTCTACCCTCTATTTTATTCCAATTTTGTAAATTCATTTAATTGTAATTCAAAATTTCATATATATTTCTGGTCAACAAAGGGCTGTTGTTACCTATGGCTTTCATGTTACTAGAGTCGAGCAAATATCTAGTTTTAGATTTATTGTCTAGCAATAATTTTACATTGGTGGGTTTAGAGCTGGGTTTCTCTTGGTCTGGTCTATTTTTAGACTATACTGGCTTGTTATTAGGTTTATTTAGATGTGTTACAATACTTTCAGTAATAACTGATTTCTTTTTGTATGTGTATATTTTTTTTAGATTTAACATACTCTAAATTCCTCTTTAGTTTATTTGCTTTGTTATGTTACTACTCACTTGCCAGTTTGTCAATTCTATTCTGGATATGATCGTTAAGTTCCTTCAATTTTGTTTCATTTTGTAAAGGATGAATCTTTGAAATATCTATATTAACTATCCCTTTTAGGTGATGCAATTCGTATCCGTATACCAAATAAGGAGTTTGATGAGGGAAATGGAACAATTATGTAAAATGTGTTCCCATTCCCTTTGAGTCCTCTTGGAACCATATTACGTAGAATGTAGTTGTGCAGAAGAACCTTATCTTGCCAATCTTTGGCATCTTTGGTAAGTAGTTTTTTTTCCAATTCACTAAAGAGGCTCAGAGGATTCTCCCCTGAAGTGGTAATATTTGAGGTCAGTAGTTTCTTAAAAAAATCTTCCCAAATTTAGGGTCTTCTATTTGACTACCAGTTGCCATTTTACAAAGTAACAGCTGCAGCAAAAATATATGGATACAACAAAAACATAATAAAAAATAAAAAATATAAAGTGCTGTTGTATACAATGTGATGCTATAATGTACTAATATATATAAGTGTATATACGTCCATCCACTCTTATATCCCAGTATAGGAAAACAAATGATCTGTAAGCTGTACCAGTCTCCCAGTTAGTATGATTGTTGGTGAAGCTTGTGGGTCAAAGAAGTGCGGCTCCTCTCAAACCAAGTATCCCAGATTTGATTCAAGCCTCAAAAACAAACAAAATAGAGAGAGCGCATCTCTGATTCAAATTAAAACTTTATTAAAACCCCCACTAAAAGACAGACACTCACAAGAGCAAAATGTGATTAAGCATATAAACAGAAGTCATATGGAGTACTGCCCGAGTTCCACTTGATAGATCATTATGTGTGAGAGGAAGCCAGCCGTACAGTCAAATATCCATCACTTCTAACCTGGAATCTGGTGCCGCTGTTTTACCACTAATGATTGGTGCCTCTTTGCCAGCTTTTGACAAAAAGTCACTATAGAAGCCGTGCAGGGACTAAAATCAACACGTTTTGCTCCCAATTGTTGGAGCTTTCTCAACAGTAATCTGCACTGGATACATTTATGTCTTGTAAGTCTTTGTTATTTGCACCTAATTAGATGTCCCACCTCCAATTTAAAATTATGGGCATCTATCCCTCTGAACATATAAAGACAGTGCAGTTGTATTATAATGTTAAACACTTATAATTTTAAATTGGAGGTGGGACATCTATAGCATGGCGGAGAGGTTAAGTAGCAGTGGTTTTAAGACCATTACTACTTAACTAGTGTCTCAGGAGATTGTATGACTCTGAAGCTGCTTTTGCAGCTTGATAAATGCAGCTCAAGGGTTTTTTCAAACGAAAACACAGCACACGCATCTGACAGAAGTACACACCACTGCCATTTTCAGAAGCTGAAGAGAAAGTGATTAAAGATGGCTGATGTT
Organism: Bombina bombina; assembly: GCF_027579735.1. Lineage (NCBI taxonomy): Eukaryota > Metazoa > Chordata > Amphibia > Anura > Bombinatoridae > Bombina > Bombina bombina. Next base: position 438,505,380 of record NC_069501.1, on the reverse strand, counting down.
CACTTAGACAACCTCCTCTATATACTAGGCTAAAAGTGGATTGGATAAGCCTGTTTGGTATTTAATGCCTGACTTGCTGGCCGTCACATCAATCATTTAGTAATGCTCTGTCAGAATTAAACAGGGGAAGTTGTACACATGAATGGTCAGACCCCCTGTACATCCCTGCAAACGAATGAGCTGATTTGTCAAACAATCTCAGCTCCTTCCCTAATTCTTGTCTTCTCTGTCCCTTTTTTGGCGTTGAAAGTAAAGAAAGAAAATGAAACTAATATGACTAATAAAAATGAAATTTTTTGTTTCTTGGTAATTTCAGTTATCTTTCCAATCATCTTTATGTGGAGAAATGGGCCAAAATTTGAGCAAATACGTATTCATCCGAAGACAAATGCATATGTCAACCTAAAAATTAGCTGACTATTCCATATGTTGTTTAGTCAAATGTTAGGTTTAACTATTCATTGTTAAGTTTATTACTAACATTTAAATAGTCAAAATAGTTGAGAACATTTAATCAGTCAAGTATTAGAATGTGTGACATTCTGAATTTTGACAAATAAAATGTGGGTCAATATTGTGGCAGTATTTCTGTTCTACAATATTGTTACCATGGCATTATGGTTGTATTGACATTTTGACAGAGATATCTTCAGCCATTACATTTTTGCATTGAAAATATGGATGGAGACATGAGAAACAAAACATATGGAACATTAGCATACCTCTTAGAGGCCGGAACCAAATGTTACTTCAGTGTTTGGCAGCAATGGATAATAATTAAACAGTCTATTAGGATGCCTAACATTAACATTAGTCAGTACTGTTCTCCACATTGGGAATTATACATTAATTTCCCACATCACAGTTTCTAGTGTGTTCTCTCTCATCTTTCATTATCTATATAAATGAACACTTTAAAGAATAAATCTGTAATTTCCAAAACTCCAGTTCTTTTTGTTCAAAAAGATTGATTTGTTGCAACTTTTCTCTTGTGAGCTCAAGGGCCTCGTTAAAAAAAAAGACTAGTTTGTAACATTACCGCTTGAAAATGGCGAGATTTAAAAAGGATTTGTAAGCGTCCCTCTGCAGAGGATAGCTTTCGGTTTGTGCTCCATTGAAATCAATAGTTCCACCTCTATCTTAATATTCTTTACTTTTCACTACACATAACAATTTTAAATGGACACTGTACTGTAAAATAATTTCTTCATGTTTATTTTTTTATTTCAAATAGCTTGTTTTGTTGATTAAAACCATCACCTGTTGTTATCAAGCACATGCCCAAAAAGTGGTCTGAGCCTGCAGAGTACAGCAGACATGTTAATGTTATCTTTGTCTAAACAGTTAGGTGCTGCAATGCCAATTATGGCTGAGCATAACCAGATATTTCAGATACAAAACTCTCTCACCTGCCAACCACGAAGGTTAATGAATGCTACTGTCTCCTGTTTACATTGTTTTCTACAGAGAATACATTTGTTATTAATATTTGTAGTGTAGTTTGTAATTTCTACAGCCAAAATTAAACTATTTTGAATAGCAAAATAAAAGTAAAGGAATCATCTACAAACAAATACACTCCAGCATGTAGATTGGACCACTGGGAACACATTAAAGGGGAGACAATGTCCCTTTAACTGAGCAGGACACAGTCAGCAAAAAATAAATAAAAACATAAAACAAATTAAAAAATTAAAACAAAATAAAACACCCTCAAAAACAGTAATCTCTAACATGCAAACACTTTTAGAAAGTTCAACACCACTGAAATTCAAATAAATATAAAAAAATCAGCAACTTTGTAGTAGTGAGACTTGACCACATGACAAACTACTTCACATGTGGAATTCTGCATGCCTAGATTTGGTAAAAAGCCAGACCATGATCTAAACAGTCAAACCATTCTGGATAACCCAAAATAACATCAGGGGGCCGATTTATCATCGGTCTGTCCGGCATGATCCGCTCAACAGATCATGTCCGACAGACATCAATGAATGCCGACAGCATACGCAGTCTGCATTTATCATTGCACAAGCAGTTCTGGTGAACTGGTTGTGCAATGCCACCCCATGCAGATTCACGGCCAATCGGTCGCTAGCAGAGGGTATCAATCAGCCTGATCTTATAGGTTTAGGCGGATTGCAGACCGCAGCCTCAGAGGCAGCAGACCAGTTATGGAGCAGCGGTCTTGAAGTTTGCATTTAAAAAATGGCAAGACAAATTGAGTTCTATCCAGTGAGACCAATGTAACTTAAAGGGACACTAAACCCAATTTTTTTCTTTCGTGATTCAGATGGAGCATGACATTTTAAGCAACTTTCTAATTTACTCCTATTATCAATTTTTCATTATTCTCTTGGTATCTTTATTTGAAATGCAATAATGTAAGTTTAGATGCTGGCCCATTTTTGGTGAACAACCTTGGTTGTCCTTTCTGATTGGTGGATACATTCATCCACCAATAAAAAAGTTCTGTCCTGAGAACTGAACCAAAAAAAAGAAATGCCTTCTTTTTCAAATAAAGATTGCAAGAGAATGAAGAAAAATTGATAATAGGAGTAAATTTAATTGCTTAAAATTGCATGCTCTATCTGAATCACGAAAGAAAAAAAATTCGGTTCAGTGCCCCTTTAACTATTTAATAAGTACACTCTTTTAAAAACCCATTTTGACAACATATTTTCTTGTGTTCTCTAATATCCATACCTGTATATAATCATCTATGTATATAATCATCTATGTATAGATATACTGTATGTATCAGATATATGTAGAAATATGTATTTATGAATAAATAGAACATATTCTTTTATGTGAAGAACATTGGAAAGTGTAAAAAAAACTAAAACCTTATGCTGTAGATCTAACTTGTGCTATTACCTGTCCTAACCTTGAAACAGTGCTTGTAGTTTGTCCTATTATGTTGTTTTAAATCTTTTAAATACATATTTTATCTTGGAACCTGCGGTCTCCTGTTACCTGTTTTGACAGTGGAGGAGTGGGACAGCATGGAGCGCATATTACTGAGAGCTCAGTCATTGGGGCCTATCTATCAAGCTCTGTATGGAGCTTGAAGCCCCGTGTTTCTGGCGAGCTTTCAGGCTCGCCGGAAACACCAGTTATGAAGCAGCGGTCTAAGACCGCTGCTCCATAACCTGGTCCGCCTGGCTCTGAGGAGGCAGGACAGACATCGCCACAATTCAACCCGATCGAATATGATCGGGTTGATTGACACCCCCTGCTAGCGGCTGAATCACCGCAAATCTGCAGGTGGCGGCATTGCACCAGCAGATCACAAGAGCTGCTGGTGCAATGCTGAATACGGAGAGCGTATTGCTCTCCGCATTCAGCGATATCTGTCGGACATGATCCGCTGATCAGATCATGTCGGACAGGCCTTTAATAATATGCAAAAAAAGAACGAAAGTGTTGTGCTAACTGTAACATCCACAGGCCTATCTGGGAAAACCCTTTCCACGGGGATAACCAATAACACAGAAGTTTGGAGGACTGAAAGGATGGCACTAAAAGCAGAGTGTATAAAATTATTTTAACTAATACGATACAAATGTGTGATTCTGTTATTTTGTGACCCACACAACCCGTTTTAGCTAATTAGCTGTTATATTGTGATTCTATATACGTATTCACTACTATATTTATTTAGTTTTCACACTTATTCTGTTGGTCACTTTAAGATACTCTTATAACTATATACACTATTATTTTATTGTATTACAGTTAAATTAATTTTATACACTCTGCTTTTAGCGCCATCCTTTCTTCCTCCTAAATTTAATAAATATGCCCCCATTAGCTCTACAGTATGTGAGGATGGTCCTATAGTACAAATGTCATGGAACGTCACTATCTTCCCATTCTTTTATTTTTGAGGATATTGTGGGAAATCTGAAGATCTTAAGGACATGCACATACCAAGAACTATTTCCTTTCTTCAAAGGAATTTATATAATTTCTACATTTCTATCTTTTTGTTAACATGTATTGTTTGATTAGTGCACAGTGTTGTATTTTTACTATTATTTTATTAACTTTAGTTTATTTTCTATTAGTAAATACTCAATGTTAAAGGTGATCACTTTCATTTTATTGTCCACTCATTGATCATCTGTTTGTCTTCCTCTGAATTAGGTTTTGGAGCAAGTAATATTCAAATGATACACAATCTACCACTGATTACCCTAGTGTACCTCCTCCTTTATCAAGAGAGGATCTACTCTGGATATTCCATTTCTTATGTGCAGGAAAATATTTTTGAAAGCAGGAGTGAAGTGTACTGAGTAAGGTTACTAGATAATAATATGGGATTAAGTGGTACGGATGTGAAAATCTACAAAAACAATGTGTGTTTTATAGAAATGGTTTAGAGCTATGAATAAGATTGTGGTTCAAGAGGCTCTTCATATAATGATATGTTATGTCGAGTGTTGTATATAGATTTAATTAATAATGTCACAAGGTCATTGGTTACAAATGGTGAATTTTGTAAACAAATACATTTTGAATGCTGGTTGAGATGGGGTTGTTTTTGACTGGAAAGAAACATAAGTACTTTGTTTATATTTGACTTATTTTTGCTATTTGAAATTATTGATCTATCTTTTCACATAATGAGCACATTAAAAGTTGTTCTTGTTTATAGAACAAGGTGAACACATTCCGGAAATTTGATTCATTAAAAAATTCATTCATTCATCTCCATATAAACATTTTTCAATTCTGTACCATGTTAAGTGTCACAAACCTCTGAATTGTAATCATGCTTATGAGTTGTTCCGATTCACTGCAAGGCTCACATTTGTTTTAAACCTCTGTTATTGGCTGGGCCGTTGGACATTGTGAGTAAGTGTTGGGCAATTTCTTCTACCATTACCAAAGCAAACTTTGTTCCAAATGTTTACTTCTCCCATTCCTTGCTCCCATAACTTAAAGGGACATGAATATTCAAAATGTTTCTTTAATGATTCATATAGAGCATTTATGTTTGAACAACTTTTCGAATTTACTTCTATTATCAATTTTGCATCATTCTCTTGGTATCCTTTATTGAAGGAGCAGTAATGCACTGCCATAGAGCTAACTGAACACACCAGTAAGCCAATAAAAAGACTCGTATATCTGCAGCAACCAATTAGCAGCTATTTCACAGCTTCTGAGACTACCTTGGTATGCGTTTCAACAAAGGATACCAAGAGAATTAAGCATATTAGATAACAGAAGTAATTGTAAAGATGTTTAAAATGGCAATGCTCTGTCATAAAAGGATAAAAATTTTGTTTTATATCCATTTAATGTGTTTGGCCAGTTTGTCCCTGTTTCAATCAAGATCTGTACCAAGCCATCAATGTGACTGGGATGAAAAGTATTAATTTTTAACCTCCAGAAACATAAAACAAGATTACAAGTGGGAGCGCTAAATATAGTTTTAGTGAAAGCGATATTTGTGCTCCACTGTGTAATACCAGCGCACGCTAATGTGCACTGGTATTACAAATTGTCAGCAATGTGAACACGAGCTCACATTCGCATTGCTGGGAAGCATTACGCTCACTAAAGCGCGCTTCCATTGGCTCCTCTCTGAGCCTCCTTCTCATGACATCAGAGACGGCATGAATACCTCATGTAGCGAAGGGGGGTAAGTAGCACAGCGATGGCAGCAACATGTAAATATATATGTACAGGTATATGATTATATACATATATTTGTGTTATTACTGTATATACACATATTAACACATAAATATATATGTGTATAAGCATATACATATACAGTATATTTACTGAAAACCAAACAGTTCCCATAGATCACAATGTAAAGGCACTTTTCAGTGCCGTTTTGTTTTCTAAACACCCTACTCTCGCCAACTTTACCCCCAAAATACTGTCTAGTGCAGTTATGTTATTAAAAAAATAAAGATGCTGCTATCTTTATTTTTTAATAAAATACACTACACTGGATTTTGGGGCATTTTGGGACACATTTATAAAATTAACCTAAGATCTGATAATTAATAAGCACTAATTGCTACCGCAATAGCCAGCCACTTGTAATGGCTTGGTCAATTATCGCGCGCCCGCAATTTAGCACTCCACTTGTATTCTAGCCAATATCTGGCAAGAGAATGGATGTGTCCAAAAATTGCGTGATATGTTGTTGTTGATATATGTCAGATTGATTTATCAAAATCCAGTCACATCCATGACCACATAAAGATCAAATTGTTCCAAGTGTAAAAAGTCATTTATAAAATTGTCAATCTAGCTCAATTTACCATCCTTCCTTGAGAAGTTTTACAATAGCTAAAATAATTTCATATAGTAGATGGCAAAGTTTCTAGAATGAGGAGTGATATACATTAAAATTGAAAAGTACCATAATTAATTGTTAATACAAAATTAAATATTACAATGAGTTCATACAAAATGTCATTACATTTTCCTACAGATAGTGAACAAAAGCAATCTTATCTCTGTCACAACCACCTAAGAACCTAATTGACACAAAAAACAATACCATATGAGCTTTACTGAGTAGTTTCTGTTTGCACTTTGGTGATAATTTTATGACAAAACCTTCAAGACATTCATAAGTACATTGGAATATACTTTGTTTCATTCTCGGTTCTGGAATAAGATTACCTTCTGAGTCGTTAAGTCATAACTACATGAACAAAGAATAATAATTTTGAAATCTGTCAGGAAAAAAATTGCTTGAAAATCAGAGTAAGTGTGATTGCATTGTCTAGTTGTCATGTATTTATTGATTATGCATTTTGTCATAATACACTCATGAGGAGTAGTTGATACCTGGATTGGCTACCAGCAGAGGTGGTTTTGTGGTCTCAGCATTGCTAGTTAATCTGACCTTGCTCTTTCTTGTGTAACATCTGTGTTCAGGAATGCTGTGGTCTAAAGACCCCCCTCCTCTTGTGGCTGGTACCTCCCTATAACTGTCAGTTAAGGCTGGCTATGTATGGTCGGATGATTGTAAAATATAACAAGGGTGGGGGGCATTGATAAGACAAATAAGAAAGCTGAGTTTTAATTGTATGTAACAGACCCTTTAGTCAGAAGTTGTGTGGGACCAGAAGGAGTAACATCATGGATGCAGGTTCTCCACATATCCATATAACTTGGTAATAAGCTTAGATACGAGTGTATTAGTTTTATGTCCCATTTCACTTTAAAGACTTGTAACTTTGCATATATATTATTTTGAATGTCTTTATAATTTGGCACTGTTTAACCTGTATTGGTATTTTTGTTATTACACACCTAGAAAATTGAATTCTGTCTTTTGGGCTCTAATATCTGAATTCACACTCTGAAGAGACAAGGTTAAGGGCATGTTAACTAATTGTTAATTCTGTGGGAGCTAGTTTGGGGTTCCAAGACACCCCCTTTATTGTTAAACTGGGGTGGTGTGGACAAGATTTGGGGTTTAATTTGGTGTCCCTTTAAGGTCCTTTGTAGAGTTAAAGGTAAAGGAACCAGAGGCTAAGTGCTATTAACCCCTTCATGCCCACACACCCTCTCCATTTGTGATGGTTGCTGAGGTGTAAAAAACTTAATCATCACACAATGTATATTGTTTTGAATGGTCCTTTAAAGGGACAGTCTACACTAAAAAAATTTTTTTTTAAAAGATAAATAATGCCTTTACTACCCATTCTCCAGTTTTGCACAGCCAACATTAATATATTAAAAAAACTTTATTACATTTAAAACTCTAAATTTCTGCCTGTTTCTAAGCCACTACAGACAGCCTCTTATCACATGCTTTTTTATTTGCTTTTCATAACAGGAGATTGCTAGTTCTTGTGGCAAAATAGATAACATTGTGTTCACGCCCGAGGAGTTAATTAAGAGTTAGCACAACAGAGTAATAAATGTATGTTAATAGATAATAAATACAAAGTCATATGATCTGGGGGATGTCAGAAGATGCTTAGATACAAGGTAACCATAGAAGTAAAAAGTATAATAATTTAACTGTGTTGGGAAAGCAAAACAGGGGGACTGGGTAATAAAAGGATTATCTATCTTTTAAAACTATAAAAATTATAATGTATACTGTCCCTTTAAGAAAAAAAAATTGAACCTTTCACTATGTTAAATACATTTCAGATGGAGGAATACAGTTTGCTGCTAATTTATTTTAATAGTTACCGTTGGACTTAAATTCACATTATTTTATGCATTATTTTGGTGGATATTTATCAAAAGTAAATCTTATCGCTTGCTGATAAATGGCTTCAGAAAATATAATATAATAGCAAAGACTATTACTCTCTTGCTCAAGCCTGTAAGTACCTGATGGGCACATTCTACAGGTCACTGTTGGACCTCAGCACCTGTGACACAGAGGAATGGATCCTACTATTGTGTACACTGTGAGCCAAATACACATTCGTCTAGATTAAATAAAACCCATTTGTGAAACTAATTTTATCCTAGGGAAAAAAAAAAAAAAAACTGCTGCGACATTGCAACATGTTAATTGCAAAATTAGAAACAATTTGTACTCACATTCACAAATTATTCAGCTTAATTATAATTGACGGAGTTCCAGCCATCTTGCACCTGTTTACCTTCCCCAACATAAAATAAGTTTTGGATACTGAAATCACAAACATCTCTTCAAAAACATTTAAAAACAAATTAATTAAAAATGAATAATATGCCCACTTATTAAACAGTTCATATACAGAAAAATAGATTTTAGTCAAGAAAAATGAAAAAAAAGAAAAACCTGAAAACAAGACAACAATTTCATTCTTAAATGGCCAGATCCGACCCTGGGCAAGCTAATTTACAAGGGCAATAGAGTATGAATTCTTCATGCAGGACTAAGGTTAGGGTGAAACATCCTAATCAGGCCCAATGGAATTCCCCCAAAACCCATGGTCAACCTCTGGCAACCCCTTATTCTGTCTATGAGATCACTGAGATATAAGCAGACTAGTACTCTAGTGACAACTAATATCACTAAGGTACTTATAAGAGGCGCCTAGGAGTAACAAACAGGAACAGGTAGATTAATTAAATGCAAGGGTCTAATAAATGACTATAGGCAAGATTATACAATAATATCTATAATATACAAACTGTCATCCGAAATGGGATGGCATGTGAAGGCAAAGTCCATAATATCCGTGATGTAAAGTCCCAGAAGAGATGTTCCAAACAGAAAGGCCGCTCCTCTAGGGTGTCACGCCACGACACAAAGGATAAGGAATCTAGATAAATCAGAATAGAGGGCGCCACATGGTGCAGATCAGAATGGTAAATGATAATACAAGCAAAGGAGGACAAAAGAATCCTACTCACGAGATGTAAAGCACAGATGTGCAAAACCAGCAATCTGGAACCACTCGTCGTCCGGTAGACCAATGGAAATGATCACAGGGCGGGATCCTCGTCTCACCAGGGAGAGTCCAGGGATGCCTAGGGGCAGAAGTCAGTCAGCAGAAAAGAAATCCAACGGTGACCAGTCCCACACCTCAAATGACTAGAAGGGAGACTAGACCAGCTCCAAAAAGGTCAACGATTTAAAGATCAAAAAAGGTCAGCAGCAAGTGAGGAGATGAATAAATCTTTAAAATGTATTAAAATAGTAAAAACATAAGCAACACGTTTCTCAGTGTAACACACTGTTTCATCAGGCTGTATAACAAACAAACTCACAGCTGCCATATTTAAACCCTAAACAACCAATCAGATTGAGGAAAAAAATTCCACCCCCTTACAAGGTAATACCATGTTCACATGGAGGGGGGGGATAAAAAATAAATTAAATAAAATTTGATATACAACATGTAGAAATCTACACATAACATATAATATGTACACACATACAATTAGTAAACAGTATACTTTCTCCAGAGGACAACTGATCACCATTAATATGTATAGAATGACAAAATTATAAAAAATTGATACCAGATAAAACAAACTGCTAATGGTACATTCCAATGGTCTGTAAGAGAGAATAATAAAAACGTATCTATCCTATTGAAATAGGATTCATAAAATATTCCATTTAGTATTGCTACTGTGAGCTGTGAAATGGGGAAAGGGAAATAAATAATTATATAACCATGTGTAATCGAAATGGAAGTGTTCTATGTGCACAACTTGGTATGGTGTCAAGTGTAAAAAAGAGGGAGGGGGGCGTGTTTTAGACATACATTGTGTAGTAGGGGGAAAAGAAATTCTATAGAAAAGAAACTATACAAGACCAACTAGACTTCTTTACTAGGATGCATAAAGTAGATGTTAGCAAGTGTTATTAACTTGTAAATAATAACAATAATACTCCGTTGGGCCAATTCTATAAGGTGTGTGTGGACTAGCCAGTGGTATTTTTAATTTATCTTCTCACCAACTATCTAATGACGAAATTAGAGTCCTAGGGAAAGGTTTCTCCTTCAGCCCATCTAATTCCCATAATATGTTTGAACTATATGTGGATTGTCAACAGGTTCATTAGGAAATTGTCTCTGCAGAAATATTTTGCAGAGAAAAAAAAAAAAAAAAATTAAACTTGACGCCTGTCCTGTATTAACTGATAGAATGGACACCAGAATATCTCAGGATATAGTGTATTATGAACCAAAAAATTTGACAGACCATCTTCTTGATGATTATGTCCATACTGATTTAAAAAAGGAAATCCAATTTTACTCCTGTTCTAAAGAACAATGTTCATGTAGAACTGTTTAAATAATATATTTTAGAGGATCTAGAGAAACTATCTAAAACTGCCCATTTTAAAAACCAGAATTTAAACTCTTGTGAGATGAAAGCACTCAAAACCCTCAAAAGCAATTCTAGCCTGGTGATTCGCCAGGCGGAATAAGGGGGGTGGGATCGTCCTGCAGGATTTATCTGATTATCTGCTTGAGGCAAACAAGATATTGGGTGATAGGAGATATTACCAAAAGCTTTATTATGATCCTACTGAAAAATATCTTAAGATTCTATCAGGTATTATAAATTTTGGATATCAGGAAGGTATTATAACTTTAGTTGAAAATAATTTTTTAATCCCTGTGAAACCCAATTGTGCTTTTTACTACCATCTCCCGAAGGTGCACAAAAACACCCAGTGTCCCCCAGGAAGACCCATTATTGCTGGTATTGGAAGTATGACAGATAATGTATCTGCTTATGTCGATTGGTTTCTCCAGCATTATGTCGTCACTCTAGATTCATATATTAAGGATTCTCCTAACCTGATCAAAAAATTGGAACAGATCAGACCTAATGAGAACACAATATGGATCTCCTGTGACGTACATGCTTTATATTCCAACATACAACACAACCTGGGTATCCAAGCTGTATCCAAGTTTTTGTTAGATGATCAGTATATTCCTACACTTCAGAAAGAATTTATATTGCAATTAATTTCTTTTATATTTAAAACACAATTATTTTGTTTACCAAGATGAGTTTTATTTACAGATACTAGGTACTGCCATGGGGACCAGGTTCGCCCCGAGTTTTGCCAACCTTTTTATGGGCATTTTTGAGGAACAATACATCTATAATTCCTGACACGGGGCGAGCCTGGTCTTCTATGGCAGATACATAGACAATCTTATATTTTTATGGGAAGGTGACACCACCTCCGCGGAAACATTTGTGCAAAATCTTAATTCCAACCAGATGGGGTTAACTTTTTCCAGTTCTATCGAACCTAAGTCAATAGTATTTTTAGACTTGTGTTTGACTTTCTCCAATGACAACAGAATCACCACCACCACACATTTCAAAACTGTCGATTGTAATAGTTATTTGAACTATCATAGTAATCATTATAGCTCATGGCTTAAAAACATTCCATATGGACAGTTTAAGAGAGTACGTAGGAATTGCAGCCATATTGAAGACTATGAACAACAAAGTCTTATTCTTAAAGCGAGATTTGAAGAAAAAGGTTACCCTAAATCACTAATTGACACCGGATATGAACGTGCTAGATCTGACAATAGAGATTCATATTTTTTACATAACAAAAATAGCAATAATACAAAAACAACAGATCACTGTAATTCAACTTTTATTACCCAATTCAATGTCAATCATGGCAAAATTAAACACATCATTAAGAAACATTGGAATTTGGTTAAAAAAGACCCTATTTTGGGAAAGCTTGTAGATCCTGAACCAAAATGTGTTTTTAGACGAGCTCCAACACTAAAAAGTGTTTTGGCACCTAGTAAGGTGGTGGTTCACAAGCCTAACCAAAGAACCAATTCTAACATACCATCTAAAACAAAAGGCATAGGGAAGTGCCATCTCAAGAAATGCAATATGTGTAAATACATCAAGCCAGGGGGCAAAACTTTTTCATCTAATATTACCAAAAAATCATATAATATCCATAATTTCTTGACATGTACATCTGTTTATGTAATATACTTATTAACTTGTAATCTCTGTGGGATCCAATATGTTGGCCGTACTTGTAGGCTTATTAGGAACAGATGGAATGAACATCTGAGAAATATCAAGAACAAAGTTCCTAATCATAGTGTCCCCAGACATTGCAATAACACACACAATAGTATCATTAATACATTCAGCATATGTCCTCTTGAATCGATTCCCCAGTCCCATTTATATAATAGATTTAATGGGTTGAGACAGAGGGAGACATATTGGATCTATAAACTTAAGACCCTGTTTCCCTCTGGTCTCAACCTCAATATGGATCTAGCAGCCTTCTGAATTCCTGTCTCATTGATTTCCTTATATGATAATAAATAATTTGTTAATTGCCGACTCTGGCTCTCTGTACCATCATAGTTTAGCCTGTGCCATCCATTATATAATATATACATTGATCACTCTGTTTCCTATTCTCTATAGTCCTTCTTTCCATATGTTTGACAGGATATTGTAACGCTCCTTTCTCTGGCCTGTCCCACTTCATATTATATCACACATATACACTTCACTTCCCTCACATATTTTATCCCCTTTTCCCCACCTGTTCCTATCCCCCTCTTCCTTTCCTATATATATCTTATGATTTTTTATATTAGTGGTGGCCAATATACCCACCACCCCCTTTTAATTTAAATTTTTTCATCAACTTAACTATCCATATATTAGTCATATATATCCTATGTTTCCTTATTTAGTAATGGTTAATCTACTCTTAAACCCTTTTAATCTTATTATCCACCTGACTACCTATATACTAGTGATTTGATCTATATTATTATTACACATGGTCTCTCTCCCCTTTCTTAGTACATCTGGTTCTTGTTGAGGTTTTTGGTCACATCTACTGTCCTTAGTCACTTATTACATTCACATAGGTTTTTATTAAGAACATGCGAATATCGCTATTTGCATATTTTTCATCTTAGTCACTCAATTTTTACTTTTTTATTAAGTTCATTTGTCCTATTCTCATATTATTCTCCTGGTGATCCGCACTTTATTGTTTTTGTCCTCAATATAGGTTCACATTCTGTCATATTTACACAGTTACCAGTTCCCCTGTATCACATACTCGATATTGGACGTTTTTATTGGTCACTGCTTTTGAAACAGCTATTGGCTATCATTCCCCATTATGTATTTCCTTACCGGCGGCTGACTGGCGGATCTTCACACACCCCCATGAGTCACTGTCCCTTTGCAAACGGCAATTTTTCTTTGAGCCGTAGGCTAATGTTGTTATTACAGCGGTTTTGTTGTCCTAACACTGACCATCGCAATATCTTTAATTTATCACTGACCCAATTTGGATTTGGATGTATTTATTTCTCTACCCCGATTTATCTATGAACGTTATTGTTCACTTAACCACGCCTCATTACACTGACACCAATGATGTGTTTTAACCTCCCCTGTTGCCTTGACAACTTAGTCCACGCACACCTTATAGAATTGGCCCAACGGAGTATTATTGGTATTATTTACAAGTTAATAACACTTGCTAAACATCTACTTTATGCATCCTAGAAAAGAAGTCTAGTTGGTCTTGTATAGTTTCTTTTCTATAGAATTTCTTTTCCCCCTATTACACAATGTATGTCTAAAACACGCCCCCCCTCCCTCTTTTTTACACTTGACACCATACCAAGTTGTGCACATAGAACACTTCCATTTCGATTACACATGGTTATATAATTATTTATTTCCCTTTCCCCCATTTCACAGCTCACAGTAGCAATACTAAATGGAATTTTTTATGAATCCTATTTCAATAGGATAGATACGTTTTTATTATTCTCTCTTACAGACCATTGGAATGTACCATTAGCAGTTTGTTTTGTCTGCGTCAATTTTTAATAATTTTGTCATTTTATACATATTAATGGTGATCAGTTGTCCTCTGGAGAAAAGTATACTGTTTACTAATTGTATGTGTGTACATTTTAATATGTTATGTGTAGATTTCTACCATGTTGTATATCAAATTTAATTTAATTTATTTTTTATCCCCCCCCCCCATGTGAACATGGTATTACCTGGTAAGGGGGGTGGAATTTTTTCCTCAATCTGATTGGTTGTTTAGGGTTTAAATATGGCAGCTGTGAGTTTGTTTGTTATACAGCCTGATGAAACAGTGTGTTACACTGAGAAACGTGTTGCTTATGTTTTTACCTATTTTAATAATTTTAAAGATTTATTCATCTCCTCACTTGCTGCCGACCTTTTTGATCTTTGAATCGTTTACCTTTTTGGAGCTGGTCTAGTCTCCCTTCTAGTCATTTGAGGTGTTGGACTGGTCACCGTTGGATTTCTTTTCTGCTGACTGACTTCTGCCCTAGGCATCCCTGGACTCTCCCTGGTGAGACGAGGATCCGCCCCTGTGATCATTTCCATTGGTCTACCGGACGACGAGTGGTTCCGGATTGCTGGTTTTGCACATCTGTGCTTTACATCTCGTGAGTAGGATTCTTTTGTCCTCCTTTGCTTGTATTATCATTTACCATCTGATCTGCACCATGTGGCGCCCTCTATTCTGATTTATCTAGATTCCAGATCACTGAGATGCCTTGTTCTAGCCAAGGAAACTACAAAACCCACATGTAAATATTTTGCTCTTACAAGCAATTACATTTATCGTGTTTCAATTGTGTTCTCGCTTAGCAATACATTTTCCCATGTTCAAGATTTTACATTTTTTTTACTTAAAAGAAATATAGATGTTAATGGCAGAAAAATGCCTGAGCAATATTCTCAGAAATGTAGTTGAAGCAAGGCTAAGTTAATTAATATAAAATAAATTAATCTGCCTTTACAACAAGATCTGTAAGTCTAATAAATGCTATCACAAAATAACTTATCAGAGGACATTTGTGATGATCCTCTTTGGACAGACATACAGTTTATATGCATTTATATTGAATTCCTGAGGAGATGAATATGTGGCCTTTCAACAAACAACCCAATAAAATATTAAATAAAAGCACTAATATTTAACAAAGAACTTGGTAAACTATAGGCTAGATTATAAGTAGAGCACAACTGATAGCACAGGGTGCATTAAATTGCACTCAATCTCCTTGCTAAAAATAATGTATAATAAGGATTATAGTAGCCTTGGTGATCTTATGGTCATAATTTTATTTAAGACAGGAGGCGAGTATTTTGCATTACTTTCTTTACTAAATCTCTCCATCAGTACATAGCAACAGAGAAAAAAGTAATGACCAATAAACAAAAAGCAGAGGTTCAAACAATCCAACTCTAAACAAAACATGACTTCTTAAAGGATGATGTCTTAAAACGTGGAACAATCATCTTAATCCTCCACTTTCACGGTAATCATCATTCTCTTATGATAGGACTGGAACAATCCTATTAAACTGAAAAAGACAAAAGTGCTAGAATAGGAAAATATCTAAAAATTCAAAAATAACAATATCAAATAAAATACATGGGAGAGGTGGGCGGGCGGCAAAATACTCGCCTCCTGTATTTAATAAAATTATGACTATAAGGTCACCAAGGCTACTATAATCCTTATTTTATTACAAGACAGGAGGCTCCTATTTTGCATTTTGAAAGCTAGGAGTCAAAAGAGAAAAAGCAGCATGTGGAACTGGTTTTAAAAAAGAATTTTCGAAAGACATGATCAGAAGACCACTCTGCTGCCTTGTAAGAAAGCACAAGAGGCTGACACTTCTCAAGTAGAATGAGCTCCAAAGACAGCAGGAACTCCAACAAAAGGACATAATTCATCTAACCCACCTTGCAAGAGTATGTGGTTTAACATAAGAAATCAAAAGAGGACCTGAACTAGAGGCCCTAAAACTTCTTGCCCTTTCCACATAAACCTTTAAACAGTAAGCTACACAAATCTGAGGATCTTCCTAAAATAATGGATAAGAAATAGAAGTATATGTCTTAGTACGACAAAGGATTGGCACCCCGTTCCACACACCAAGCAGACCAGATGGACCAGACTGAAAGGTTAGCCTTCCTGGAGCCCAAGAGTCCCTAAAGTCTTCGTGAGCTGCATCTGAAAGGCCTGAGACTGACCAAGATCACCTGAAATCATCCACGCCACCAGAAGAAGGTGATTATGAGTTCTGCAGTACGTCTGGGAATGAAGGGAGTAGAAAAGGAGGCCAAATTGATAATTACAGAAGAGCTGGAAACTGTTGCTGGGACGGCCACAAGGGAGTTATTAAAAGAAGGAAAAGCTGAGCTAGAACAGAGTCTATTGAAAAACCCAGGAAGTCCAAATACCCTTGGAACAGAGGAAATATGCAATTGGCTTCATCGACTTGTGAAACACCAAGGGGCAAATGTCTGAATGGGGTTGCTACTGGAACCATCAGGTAAGCATTCTTCAAGTCCAGACGAACCATCCAATCATTCATCCCTTCCATTTTGAAGTGTCGATACACTAGGCAAAGATTGAGGTCTCTCAGATATATTACAGGACGAAACCCGCCCTTCTTTTTTTTTTACTAGAAATATATTGCTGAGAAATCCGGTTGTGGATGCCAATTCTATTGCACTTTTCTGAATCATTCTTTCCATCTCTAAGTCTTTTAGTTTTTGAGTGGAATGGGAAAAATGTATTAGACGTGGTGAGTAAGGTTGAATTGGCCACTGGACAAAGACCATCTCGGATCCCTGAACTGTTTGACGAATCCAGGGATCATGGGATATTGGAACCAGACCTGTGAAAAGAGAGTAATTCTTCCTGCTAACATTCTTGGAAAAACAAAAAGGTGTGAAGGTAAACTCACTCTGGTCAGGTCATGGTGGAGGAGGTAGTTGTCTCTGTGATCTATGGTAGCGATAAGACCTTCCTCTTTGTGGGAACAGAGTTCTAATTTGAGGGGACTGCATTGAAATAATTGGTGCATTATTTGGTCTGAAGGAGCCACAGAAGGGACCGCAACTGGAGAGGCAGCCCCTGAACCTCCCAGCCCTGGCAAAAACTCCTCTATTGTAAAGAACTCAGCAGACATAAGTTTGTGCATGATCCAAAGAAGTAAAGGTAGATACATATTTGTTTAATTATTTGATGAAAAGATCTCCAAAGAGTAAACCTTGTGCAAAAGGACCTCCCTCAGAATGGGCTAACTCAGCCAATTTTGGATCTATGCGCATAAAAGCAGCACAGCGGCTCTCTATTGAGAGTGCTACACTTGCGTTTCCAAGGAAACAAATGGCTCTTTGGACCCACTCTCTAACCTTAGAGGGTTTCAAAGAACCAGATGAAAGTAGGGCATTATCTGCAAATTGAAAAATTTGGGTAAGAGGACCTAAAATGTCCAACATGTTATCCTGAATTGACCTGAGAGACTTATCCAGTCCTTTTCTAGGGTCCTTACAACTCTTAGATAAAAATGTCACAATTTTAGGATCAAAAATCTGCGTAACCAAGTCATTATCTGGTAATGAAGGGCGAGGGCACTCTGCACAAAGCTTATTACAAGCTTTGTTTTGGAGGGGCTTATGAATCCAATGTCTTAAAAATGTAATAATATGAGGAGAGGAACTCCAATCTGTAGAACGAGGATGCCTGATCTTATCAGGGTTGAAAAGTGGGTTACCCTGAGGATCTAAAATAATCTCCTCAGAAACAGAAGAGCCATCAAAAGAGGAGTCTGGTACATAGTGAGAAAAACCTTCAGGGGGGAAATCTTCAAGATCCTCAGGATCAGAATCATCAGCTAGATAAGCTTCAGGGTAAAAATCGTTTGACAGGCCTGGAATCTCCTAAGAAATAAGGGGATCTGTTACATGTTTAGATGAAGAACCTTTGTTTATATTGTCTTTGGGATTATCTTTGTTTTTCTCTTTACCCCTTTGTTTATATGGGGAGGAAATTTCGGACTCCCTTATTATGACCCCTGGGAGATAAGGTGCCAATTGCTTCACAGGTTTAGAAGCTGTAGAATGTTCTAACTTTTTTAACTTAGCCAATTTTTTTTGGTGGAGGATCTACCTCACTTTCAAAGGAAGACCGAGATTTTGCCATAGTTGGAGTACTCACTGAGGCCAAAGTCTCTTAGATTACAGACTTCATCAAATTACTTAAATTGCCCATTACATTAGACATAGATTTTGCTGCTGAAGTAGCAACAATAGCATCAAATATCAATAGGAGTGTCCTCTTCATGATCCAAAGAAAGTTGGGACATCATATAATGGGGCCAAATTATCATTGTGCAAGCGGACATGATCCAATATTGTGGATCATGTCAGCTGCACATCGTAAAATTTTCCCTGAGACTTTTGTAACCTTTTTTTTTTTTTTTTTTAAATCAAAATTTTTTTATTGAAGAAATACAAGACATACCAAATAATAACAAAGCATATTTTTTTCCTGTATACATTTTACAAGTGTAGCATAAGTTAAAGTGAAGAACTCATCTCTCGTCTATTATGATACAACATATTAATTACAAAATTTGTATACACTTCACATGAAGAATAACTATATTCCTGTAATTCCTCCTTTTTCAATATATCATAAATTATAACATTCCAAATTATTTAAAGTTTGTTGCATCCAGAAAATCTTATACAACTTATAGTATGAAACATTAAGAATATTAATCTTGTATCAATAATCCAATAACATATTATAGGAAAACCATAACAAGTAGCCTTTATTGTAATGTAAGAGGACAAATCTATAAGCGTCATTTTTCCTTATCCTCTCCATTTGTCATAAAAAAAGGGGGGGGAGGGAGGGGGAAAGAAGGGAAGAAAGAGGAGTGAAAGGGATTGAAGAGATAGGGAGGTGAGGGTGCTGGATGTACTATCAAAGTTACTAGTAGCTATTGTTGGATGCGCATTCTCGTTCAATTGCCAAACAGTTCTATCCAGCCTTCCCATACCAGAAAATGTAAGTCAATCTTCCCAACTAGGCTATATACATATTGTTCCATGTGTTTCATGTGGTTGAGTTGTTCAATGACATTTTGAATGGATGGGGGCAACTCCTGATTCCATTTCCTAGCAATAATTAATTTGGCGGCTGTAAGAAAATAAATCAGAATTTTTTCTCTCGCTAGAGGCATTCTAGGAGTGCCTAAGTGTAGTAGAACAAGGGCCGGTGAGAAGGGTAGATTATAATGTAAGTCCCCTAGGAGTTTCAAACAAATCCTCCAGAAAGGCCTGATCCTAGGGCATTCCCACCACACATGCATCCAAGAGCCTATCTGTCCACACTTCCTCCAGCAAGCTGGAGAAGAATTTGGATAGAATTGGTGTAGTTGCTTGGGAACTAAATGCCATCTGTAGACTATTTTATTGTGGATTTCCCATAATGTAGCACAGTGTAGATATTTTTTAGCAAACATCATCTCCCTGTACCAAACACTTAGATCAAAAGACTCACGTAGGTCTCTCTCCCATGTCATTGGGAAGTGGCTTTCATCGGTATGTGCTCTCCTGTTAAAATAGAGTATAAGAAGGACATCAACCCCCTAGGTTTACTATCTGTGGACCAGCATATTTCCCATTTAGTTCTTTCTCTCCAAGTGCTTATCTGCAGTCCCCAGCTCCTTAAAAAACTGAGAAGCCTAAATGTTTCTAAGTAGTAACTCCTAGGGATACGATATTTTAGCATGAAGGAGTCGAGAAAAGACTGATCTGTTTCCTCCCCAATGCCCTCTGCCAGAACTTCACCCAGTTCAACCCAGAAATTCATATGCAACTCTCGGAGACACCATGCAACGCTATCTACCAGGTGAATGGGAGACGGATGGGGAGCTATATGTGTTCTATGTCTATTTTTGTCCCAAAACTTGAGGGCGTCTAAAATTATTGGGTGCGTTATCCCAAGTTTACTTCGATAATGGGCAGGAATCCAGATCAGATCTGTCAATCTCATGTTTAGCGGAATGATTTCTCTTTCTACATCTTGCCATCTGAGGTTGGAGTCTGTAGTACTCCACCCCAGAATGTGCAAGAATCTAGCTGAATCGTGATATGCTAGGATGTTAGGTAAGGTTAAGCCTCCCTGTTTAGGCGCTCTTTGCATGATATTTCCTGATACCCTTGGTTTCTTACCCCTCCAAATATAAGCTGAAATCATGCTCTGTAATCGGTTGATTATTGATCTAGGAATTTGAATAGGTATACATCGGAAGAGATATGTAATTTTCGGTAAAAAGGACATTTCTATTGAGGCAATTCTACCTGTCCATGAAATTTCCGAGTATTCCCATGACCCCAGAAGCTTTTAAACTCATGCATTCTATCTGTGAAATTTCTTTTTATAACTGTGGCCATGTCTGGACTCAGGTATACTCCCAAGTGTTTTATATAATTGGTCATCCATTGAAAGTTATAACTTCTTTTAATACTTAAAACTACTAAATCTGGGATTTCAATTGCCAATGCTTCGGTTTTAGACACATTCAGTTTATAAAAGCTTATTTCACCGAATAACCTAATGACCTCCATAAGAGGTGGCAAAGATGTCTCTGGGGAAGTCAACACTAAGGTGACATCATCTGCAAAAAGCGCAATTTTATGTGTGGAGTCCCTAAAAGTTATACCTTCTATTTTTTTGTGTCTTCTGATTGCTTGGGCTAACGGTTCAATGGCGAGTGCGAACAACAGGGGTGACAATGGGCACCCCTGCCTAGTTCCATTAGACACTGATATTGTACCTGACTGGAAACCAACACCTCTCACCACCGCTGTAGGGTGAGAATACATGGCCCTTACTGCCCTTATGAATTGGATTGGGATACCAAAACTCTCCATGGCCTCCCACAAGTATCCCCACCTCACCCTGTCGAACGCCTTTTCCGCATCTAGACACAGGGCGAGGAGGGGAATCCTTCTCCTCTTCGCCTCTGACATAATATGCACTAATCTTCTAGTATTATCGGGTCCCTCCCGGCCTGGTATAAACCCAACCTGATCCCCATGTATTATGTTTGGTATTACTTTAGCTAATCGGTTGGCCAAAATTTTAGAGTATAATTTAGAGTCTATATTTATTAATGATATAGGTCTATAACTTCCGCATTCTGCAGGATCTTTGTTTGGTTTTAATAGTGTGACTATGTTTGCCTCTTGAAATTCTGGAGCTACATTTCCTTGTTGTATGATTTCATTAAAAAATATGAGTAATATAGGCGTAAGTAAGTGTGCAAAAGTTTTATAAAATTGCCCTGTGTACCCATCAGGGCCAGGGGCCTTCCCTTATTTGAGTTGCCTAATTGCTAGTTCTATTTATTAGGGAATTAATATCATCTTCTGTCAAAGTGGGGAGCTCTAAGTCTTTCAAGAAAGACCTGATAGTATCTTTCAAAGAGTCCTTGTTATAACAGGGCGTTTGAATATTATACAGTGATCTATAGAATTCCCCAAAGGCAAGACCAATTTCCCTTGGGGATGTGACAGTAGTATCGTTCTTGTTGAGAGACATTATTCATTTTTGGGCTATTCTGTTTTGCAACTTATTTGCCAGAAAGGTGTTTGGCTTATTATTACAATAGTAAAATTTCTGTTTAAACTTATCTAAAGTCCTCTGGACCTTCAAGAGTTCTAGATGTCTGATCTGTTTTTTTTAATGTTTGTATTTGACTATCTATATCCGCAGAGTAAGCACCAGAAATGTTCAACTGACAGTTCCTTAGTTTACAAGTCAGTTCAGCTAATGTACCCCCTCTCATTCTCTTTGCTTTAGCCGCTGATTTAATATAGTGGCCTCTCATATATGCTTTAAGAGTTGCCCAAAGGTTCTGAGAGCTTGTTTGGCCATCGTCATTTAATTTAAAAAATTCTGAAATAGTTTTGGTGGTACCTTGTATGTCTGATGGGGACTGGATCTGCCAATCTGCTAAACTCCACAAATATCCCTCATTGGGAGCCATCGGACCCAACTCCAATGTTACTGAATGGTGATCCGACCAGGAAATTCGGAGAATCTTAGAATTATCTGTTTTATCCAAAAGCTTAGCTGTGACAAAAAAGGTATCTATTATAGAGAAAGACCTATGAGGGTTTGAATAAAATGTAAAATCTCGTGTGGTAGAGTTACATGAACGCCATGCATCATATAATTGGAATTGGCACATCACCTTCCTAAATGCACCTGCCTTAGACTGTGAAGATCTATCTCTTTTGGTGGTTGGGGGCATTAGCTTAGCAATTTCAGGGTCCCAAATAAGATTAAACTCTCCTCCTATGCAGTTCCCCTTGTCTTATGATTAATGCTTGTTTGAGAACTCTGTTAAGAAATTTCGTTTGTCTAACATTGGGGACATAAGCATTGACCAACGTATACAGTATATTATTAAGTTTACAAACTAAGAAAATGTATCGTGCTTGAGCAGCAAATTCACTATAGATTTCCTCGAAGCTTACCGAATCCCTAATTAGGATAGCAACTCCTCTGGATTTCGTGTGGTGGGAGGCCATTATGTAAATAATTTCTAAATTTAAATGTCTCACCTCTCTGCTGTAGCCAATGAGTCTCCTGAATGAATGCTACATCAATTTTACTCCTTCTGAGCTGATTTAAAAGGAGACTTCATTTAGCTGGGGAGTTCAATCCCTGTGTATTAAGTGAGAAAAGCCTTAACCCAGACATCTTCAGAATCAAGGGGGTCTAAGGAAGGGAGGAGAACAAGGGAAAGAGAGAGAGAAGGGGGAAGAAAAAAAAAAAAGGAGATCTAACACTTAAACTGTTGCAAATATATGGAGAGGTATATAAAGAGATTATGGATTATGAAACACTCTTTCTACTAATAAAATATAACCTTCATGCACCTTTTACAATATTATCAATAATGATATAGGAAAATAAGGCTACTTATATCAATACTTTATTAATAGCGGGTTAATACCGCTTGTTCATTCACCAACAATAGGGGTGAATAATACGGGGGGGAGGGAGGGGGGCGGATATCTCTTGTATGATCGCGTTAAGATAACCTGCAAGTCTTTTTACTGAAAAGTAAATATGTGAAACGCTACAAAGTAGAGTTTTATGAAAATGAATATAAAAGATATATCATGGGGAGAATTTGTGTGGGGGTTAACTCTGCAACTAGGCTTAAAATATGAAGACTGTACAGGAGCATATGCTACATCTTTAAATATGCAAAAATACAGTCTCATATTGCATTTAAGATGATTTCACATTCATCACTAGGTTCAATATTATCCATGATGGTCTGTGTTGCACTAACATAATACATAAACCTATATAATAAAATATAGTGACATAACTAGGACTTACTACTGGTCATATTATGATTTTCAAAAAGTAAGAACCTGTAACAAAATAAAAATCATCAAGAAAGGGACATAAACAAACAAAAACAAAAAATACAAGGCTTTAAAGTACAGGAAAGATATTACCTGCTCCTGCCGGTCTACCTTTCTGATCTGATTCCATGATGGGTCAGGTATGTCACCAGACCTCGCCCTTTCTAATACCTCCTTGTTTCTATACAAGATTAAACATATTATTACAACACTGTACTTAACAACTAAAGAACATATTAATTTGACCACAAACTCCAATGTGGTGAACCATCAATGTCTATTAGTGACACTCTAGGAAGATGAGTACACTGAACAGTCCTCAAAATTAACTTCTGAAGTGATTATATCAAAACATATTAAGAAAAGGTCTCAATCTCCAGTTGATATTGACAGTGCTCTATCCTGTTGTTTATTCGGTCTTTTTGATAAGGGTTGCCATTCTGCTGCTGATAGCCTCAGATCTCTCTGGGGGGCTGATGAAGGGTTCGAGCTCACATCTTGTTGTCTCAAGCCTAAGGTTGTCGTCAATCTCAGACCTTGTTCCATTGAGGAGACAACATAATTTTTATTTTCGTGTTGGAAGAAAAGCCTCACAGGGAAGCCCCATCTATATTTAATGCCAGCTTTCCTCAAACGATCTCCATTTTGCTAAAGTGAAAGAGGACAGGTCCGGGAACAGTTGCACTCCTGGATATCTTTCATTAAATGATTTGTTAGAAATAAAAGCTCTCATTAGTCTTTATTTAAAGGTGAAATAATGGAGGCGTATTATAACATCTCTAGGTAAGTCTGTAGCCATAGTTCTTGGTCTAAGGGCTCTATGGGCTCTATCTATCAGAGCATCGGAATCCTGAATAGGGCCCAGAAGATCTTTAAATAGGGTCAAAAGATATGCAGGTAATTCTGAAAGGCCAACATCTTCCTTTATCCCTCTAATCCTGATGTTATTTTTTTCTGGACCTATCCTCGATGTCCACCATTTTAGATTCTAGGTCGCTAATAGTTTCCGCCAAAGCTTGGGCATAAGATAGTAGATTGGCCTGATCAACAGCCATATCCTCCTGCTTCCTTTCTATAGCCTCTGTTCTTTCATTTTGTGAGTTAAGGTCTTTTCTGAGGTCCGCTACAGAATTTCGAATTTCACTTCTTAGAGAGGTGTAATGTGTGTTTATTTTTGATGATAGAGCATTAATTTATTCCAGGACCTTAGAATCAGATTGAGATGTTTGGCCTTAGTCTGAATTTCCAGATCTGCTACTTCCTTATACGAGGTGTGTGAATCTCTGGATTCTTCATCTGAGCCCTCTCTATCGGAGAGTATTCTGCTATTAAAATGGTCTGCAACTATGCGTTTAGGCCCCTCTCCTATCCTTTGTTGATGTTTTTTCTTATTAGAGTGTACCATTTCAAGGCGACTGATAGATATCTTCCAGCTAATGGGCTTGTAAATTATATATGAGCTGTTTTCAGAGCTATGCAACCCTTTAGGAAAAGAGATTTCTTATTTTGGCTTATATGTCAATTCCTAGAGTGCTGTTTTCGTTGCCTAGCACCCCCTCTTCTCCCCCATCTGAGGATTCTAGTGTGATGGCATGATAGAACCTTTTTTATTTATTCAAAACAAAAATGTTGTCTCCACATCTAGTTATTACAGCTTGGCGC
The DNA here is from genome assembly GCF_027579735.1 of Bombina bombina. Taxonomy (NCBI): domain Eukaryota; kingdom Metazoa; phylum Chordata; class Amphibia; order Anura; family Bombinatoridae; genus Bombina; species Bombina bombina. Next base: position 438,479,958 of record NC_069501.1, on the reverse strand, counting down.
AACTCCTCAGGGATGGTGTCCACACTGGACCAGTACGGGAAAAGGAAAATGGATATGACCTGCTGCGACTCACCACAGTAGGAAATGGAGGAGGAGTGCGCCCTACCAATATAATGAAGGCTTGGCGTACAAAGTTTGTATAGCTATTAAGTTGTTGTAAGATATACAATAAGATAGATGTTTATAAATGTCCAGAATTTCCAAATCTGCGTTTTTTGAGATTAGTGATATATTATGGCTGTATAATAAATATACCAATTTTTGAAAACAAAACTTGTGGGAGTGTTTATTGCAATATCCTCTGGCTCTGCAGGTTTGTTATATGTACTGATGACAAGCAGCAAACTTATGTATACACTGGGACATATGTTAAGATTTATTACTGCAGGACCTTATAAATGGAAAGTTCTTTTATACAGATCTCCTACTTCACCAAGGACAAAATGAGAGTGCAGTGAGAGAAAGAAAAACTATAAATGAAGCACTTTTAATCTTTACTGTTTATGAACACAGTCACTGGTAATCAATCTGTCCACTAGATAATTTCCTTGCTTAAAAGCCTGTAATCTCCCATCAGCTGCAGTAACAGACTTCACATATTTTACAAAGTTCAAAGCCCAGGCTCTACGGGAGTGTAATATGGGAGAAGGAGAAATGGCGGACCTTCGCGCCTTTTTGCTTATCTAGCTTAATTACTGCAGTTTATGTCTTAAAGATTAGATTTCAACTCCCCTTCAGCTAATATATAAGCCCTTGTCAGAAGCAGGCTTCCTTACTTGTCAACTATAGATCCAAAATCAAGCGGTTTACTTTTAAATGTATTACTACTCACAAGTCCAGTGCCATCCGGTAGCTCAGGTATCAGGGAATGTACCTTCCAGCCTTTACTCTTATGTCCTTCCGACCGGACCTTAGGCACTTTATGCTTTGTATCCTCTCCAGTTTGTTCAGATAAAGCGTGGGGCCAAATTTGTTCAGTGTTGATGTCGCTTAGTCGGCAGCCCCAGGGAAGTAGCCGCAACCTCTTTCCTTTCCTTTCAGCGGTGATCAGTCACTGTGTCATTAGGGCTTGTACTACCCAGTAAGGCTGTCTATTCTGTTGAAAACACTCCGGAGCAGATCCCCGACCCTCCGGAGTGTAAAATGCAGGTAGCAAAACTGTCCGGTATCTTGTTTAGGCCTCTAGGCAGCGTGACAAGAAAAAAGGCAAAAAAGAAAAAACAAGCCAAAAACTCGCCAATTTCAGCCCCTAGATGAGCCAAATATATCTTAGCAGCTAGCTTAGTTGATAGATACACTAATTAGTTTGCTGTGCTTTAGCTAAATACACTTTAAACTTGGGTCTGTGATCATAGATCTGAACACAGACGTCCTTACAGCATGGCAGTTGGCTCCGCCCCCCTCTTTTGTAACCTTTTTATTGCAATTTTTATTAGATAGTGTTATTAAGAGTTTAAAGGGACAGTCAAGTCCAAAATAAACTTTCATGATTCAGATAGGGCATGCAATGTAACAACTTTCCAATTTACTTTTATCACTAATTTTGCTTTGTTCTTTTGGTATTCTTAGTTGAAAGCTAAACCTAGGTAGGCTAGAGGGTGTTAGTTCATGCGTGTCATATAGATAACATTGAGCATGTGAAGTTACCTAGGAGTCAGCACTGATTGGCTAAAATGCAAGTCTGTCAAAAGAGCTGAAATAAGGGGGCAGTTTGCAGAGGCATAGATACAAATGTGTTTTATTAGAACTGTGTTGGTTATGCAAAACTGGGGAATGGGTAATAAAGGGATTATCTTTTTAAACAACAAAATTCTGGTATTGACTGTCCCTTTAACTGTACATTTAAATGTATTTTTAATGATTTTTGTGCAACTTTTTATTTGAGCATAACAGTTAACCAAAGCTCTGAAGTTGCACAACCCCGATGCAAATGCTTTTACTTTCAACTTGTAATATGCAAGCTACTTCTGATTCCACCAACAGGCGCCATAAACCCGTTATTGCTCAAACGCAACTGTTAACTTGCCACTCATAATCTTGCCCCAAATCAGATGGCAGCAACCGGGACATAAGTAAAAAAAAAAACCTTCAAATAATTGTAACAGGCCCAGGCAACTGACATCAAGCGGAGCTCAGCTACAACACAACAATTTGGAAGCAGATCTTAGAGATTTGTTTGGCCCTCTGCAACCAAGGAGGGATACCCCAAGACTCGGGCCTGGGGATATCACCCCTCCCTCAGTGACCATTACTCAACCACTCAGTCAGCAGCCAGCACCCAGACTAACTAACTAAGCAAGGTTCCAAACAGCTAGAACTCTGATTCGGTAGGTCCAGGATCAGTGAGTTGAACAGCATGTTGAAACCTGGGTAGTCAAAACTACAGTCCTCATACTTACATAGACAGGTCAACTTAAGGGAGTTAAAGGTTCAATGTCGTGCGGGTGCGGCAACTAACTTACAACCTAAAAATACCATAAATAAAGACAAGACAACAATATGGAGGTTAAGACCATATAGGTCAATTTTATTAACGCGAGGCACTCCTTGACTGATTTAATTTAAAGCATCAAGGCCTTCTCAAAACTTTAAACTTTTCATTTACCCAGTACGGTAAATGACTATAATTCAAACTTAACTTTACTTAAACAGTTGAGCGGCAATGACTAAACCTAAATAACCCATATGAAGCGGGAAGCAGCCCCCCAGGCAAACGGAGACAAAGCGGAGCCCGGCTACAACGCGGGTACCAGATAGAAGGTTACATACTCGAGCTGTTCGGCCCTCCGCAACCCAGGAGGCGCTTTCCCCAAGCACGCGCCTGGGTACGTCACACCTCCTGCAATGGCCGTCACTCCTCCCCGCTTTCTATCTGCCGCCCGGGATGCTACCGCCCGCCACAAGAATACCAATCAACCTATTCTTGCCACCAACCCTAACTGCAGGAAACACTACAATCGGTTACCTATTTCTAAATTACTGAACCTAAGGCCTTAGCTATATTGGAAATGAACATATCTAGCCCTACCTCTGTCAAATGAACCCCATCCTTCCGATACAGGCTCTTATCCCCGGCCGAGATGTTGGAGTGCCTCACAACAAAACCTCCTAATTCCAAAACTACCTTGCCTATATCCCTATTCAACTTCTTGCGGACCCCAAATGCTGCCTTGTGACTCTCCATGTGCCTCCAATACAATCTCGGAATGACACAGGACCACCCCACTTTCAGCCCTGGCAACCAGGCATGTAGCCACCTAATGTCCGCCCCATGATACTGATCAACTCAAGGGTAGGCAATGCTCCTAGGTCATTGCCCCCAAGATGTAGAACCACGATGTCTGGACGACCCCACCTCCGGTGAGCCTCCTGGATAAGCCCTGGAAATTCCTGCCAGCATAGCCCTCTGCGCCCTAGCCATCTGATGGACGCCCGGGAGGGGTGAAAGCCGAGGCAGCTCCCATCCGGGACTGCTAAAGCCCTTAACGATGCCCAATGAACAAAGGAGTGGCCGACTATCCAGATCTTTTTTGGGGCCCTGCCCCTACCTGAAAAGACACAACAATATGTTAACCACCAGCAAGGACCCCCACAATTCCCGTCCCTGCGGCCCCCCCCCCCCTTACCGACTCATTGGGAAGGGTCCCCCAGAGGCCTTACGTATGTCTTATAGCGCTGCGACTGCCACCTCCCCAGAGCCTTGATCCTATCTGCAGACCACCCCAATGCTGCAGCCGAGGTTGCCGCCCCCACTCTGAATGAATGGGGGGCTATACGTGCCGGATCCAACCCTGCCCTCTCTGCCGCCTTTGCTAGCACTGTTCTGAACTGAAATTTCGTTAACCCCAGCCCGTTCTGATGCATCAAGAAAGGGCCACCACCCACCGGGCGGCGCGCCGCAAACTCAGATAACAGCGCAACCGGGCATGCCCTGCAGTCGCCCAACTGTGGGAGATGCAGCCACACCCCTTTCCCATCCTGATCGGTTTTAGATCTAGGGATGAACAACAATACCGACCCCTCCGATAACCTCACATGCTGCCACTGAACCCCCGCCTGTGGTGCTTTACCTGATGGGGAAACCAGCTCCCCCACCCTCAAAGCCCCGTGAAAGGCCAGCGCGAAAGCTGCGCGAAACAGTGACACCTCGTATGGATCCCTGCATACATCAAGTAGCGCCTGCAGCAACATGAGAAGGCGAGACAGAGTGATGGGTTCCCTCTTGTCCCTCCTTATCAACTCTCCCCGGCCCCAACCGCGGACCGATTGTCTCACCAAGAAGGTCCCCATCCAATCTTTCAGCTGGAAAAACTTACTAAAAAAGGATAAAGCTGCCAGCTTCCCCTGCACGAGTGATTTCCTAATAGCCCGCTGTCGCAAGGAAACCAACCACTCTAACAGAGTTACCTGCGACGCCTGAGAACATGACAGCTGCTTGGACCTGCAGAATGATTGCCACTCGTTCCAATGCCTCAGATACGTCCTCCATGTCGCTGGTGCCAGTGAGGCCTGGACTAGCGGGAGAACAGATTCCCATGGAACCCGAGCTGCCAGAGATAAGAAGGACAAGGCGTGCCATGAGGAGATGCTCTAGGAGCCACCTTCCTAAATATCTCCCATTTCCCCCTAGACAATGCATCTGCCATCACATTCTTTACGCCCGGCACGTGCTTAGCCGTGAAGCTGATGTTAAACTGCAAGCAGCGCAACACTAGTTGCCGTAGCAGCCTAACAACCCCAGGTGAAGTGGCCGATAAGCGATTTATCGAATACACTACACTCTGATTATCGCACCAAAACACCACCGCCCGGTTGGACAACCGAGTAGCCCACAGCTCAATCGCCACGATGATAGGGAAGAGCTCCAGGAAACACAGATTCCTGGTCAGCCCAGCTCGGACCCATTCCCCTGGCCAAGCTTCCGCGCTCCAGTCCGCCCCCAGCATCGCCCCGTACCCCCCGGAACCTGCTGCATCTGTAAACAGGTGTAGCGACTGATTGGATTCTGGGGTACTCTGCCAAATACATATGCCATTGAATTTGTCAAGAAACAGTTCCCACACCTGAAGATCCTTCTTCATCTCCTCCGAGATGTGGATTCTTGCGGACTGCGGTTTGGAGCCCCCCAAACCAGCTTCCAACCTCCGGTTGAAAACACGGCCCATGGGGATGACCCTCCCCGCAAAGTTCAGTGAGCCCAAAAGGGCCTGCAATTCCTTCACAGAGATAGAACGTGCCCGCATAGTCCTTTGGACTAATGCTTTCAACCGCTCCAACTTGTCCGCAGCCAATCGACAACGCTCCGCTATAGAGTCTATTTCGATTCCCAGGAAAGTCAACCGCGTGCACGGACCTTCTGACTTGTCAGATGCCAGAGGTACGCCAAACACACCCATGAGATGCACCATGCCGCGCATTAGTTCCCCGCACTGCGTAGAATTTGGAGCCCCCACAAGCAGAAAATCGTCCAAATAATGGGCGATGTTGCCTGAACCAGTGTATTGGGATACCGCCCAATGGAGGAATGAACTAAATGCCTCGAAATAGGCGCACGAAATCGAACAACCCATAGGGAGGCACTTGTCTACATAGTAATCCCCCCCGAAGCGGCACCCCATTAGTCGAAACGACTCTGGGTTGATAGGAAGGAGCCTGAAAGCTGACTCTATGTCCAGCTTCGCCATCAGTGCTCCCACCCCTGCCCTCCGGACAATGGCCACCGCCGCGTCAAACGATTGATATTGAACCGAGCACAGCTCTGGTGGAATAGCATCGTTCACTGACCTACCTTTCGGATACGAAAGGTGTTGAATCAAGCGAAATTTTCCCTTTTCCCTTTTCGGGACTACCCCTAACGGGGATACCACCAAACCCTCAATAGGCGGCTGCGGGAAAGGACCCGCCATGCGCCCCAGGCGGACCTCTTTGTCCAGCTTCTCTTTCACCACCTCAGGGAGCTGGTAAGCCGATTTTAAATTGCGATGAACCCCCGAACCTTCCACCCGGCCCCCCACCGGGATAAGGAAACCCACCTTTAGGCCAGACAGCAGCAAGCCTGCCACTGCCCGGTTCGGATACCTCGCAAGCCATGGTTCAAGGGCGCCCACCCTCACTGGAGTGGCCGCTCTTTCCAGTTGAGGCAGGCTTGCCTCCCCCACGCTCCCCAGCCTGGTCGCGCTTTTTGGAGCACTCAGCACCCGGGTGCTGCCCCCCGCAGTATCGGCAGACGTGCCGAAAGGAACACGCGCTCCCTCTGTCGCACGCCTTTTCTTGATACTTCCAACACTCCCATCCCTTTCTACGGGCCCTAAGTCCCGACCGAAAGGGCTGGTTGCTTGCTGCCGGGGGAGGTGATGGTATCACCTCCGGCCCAAGCTTGGACCATAAGGACATCTCGATAGCTCCAAATGATAGGGAAGGGTTCGCCGCCATCTTCCTTCGATACCCCATGTCATAGTCCCTCCATGCTCCTTCCTTATGGCATTTGTAAACCCTTTCTATTGTATCCTGATATTTCAGGATATCCGCCCCTTGGTCAGGCCACCTCGCCAAGTAGCAGGACGCCAGCACGCGAAAGCAGCTCACCCATTCCTCGTAAGAGTCCGGTCTCTTGAGCTTCTTTGGCCCTGTCCCGTCCTCGGCCCTCTCCTTCTGCCTCTGAGCCTCCGCTGACAGCTCAAAAATATTCACATACTTCTTAGCCTGTATTTTTTTCACCATCTTCGATTTGAGATGCTCAAATAGGGAATGCATGGTGAAAGAAAATGAGTCTCCCTCAAGCGCTGACTTTCGCTTATTACCCTGCAACACTAAACCGCCACCCTGCGGAACGGTGGCCGGCACCCCCAAGCCTTCACTAGCATTCACAGCTACGCCGCTTGCGCCCTTACTTTCGCGCCTGCGGGCCTTATCCCTATCTGACACTAATGACCTAAGCATCCTGTACATCCTTTTCTCCCCTTTTTTATGAAAACCCAAAGCCCCCTCGCTCTCTGAGCTAGACCCTGGCAAACTAGAGTCACTGCCATCCTGCGACACAGCCCCCCCAGATAGCTCACCATCCATAGGCTGCAGCTGCCCCGCCGACGATGGTCCTGCCCCGTCCACTGGGACCTGTCCCGCTGACGGCACCACCGCTCCACCAACACTGGATTGAAGCCGCTCCTGAGTGTCCATCTGGGGAAACAAAGATAAGAGAGGAGTACCAGCCACCGGAGGGAAGGAGGGACCACGCACACCACACTCATACACAGGCTGTTGCGCAGAAGGCGCAGGCATCTGCCCCCCAGACTGATTCTGCTGCACCAACCCCCTGTTAGCAGTGTCCCCTGGCCCCCACATGTATCCATCATGATTTGTAACGGAAACCTCAGGCCTTTGAAAAGACTGGTTAATATTAAATCTCCTGGGCCCAGTTCCTGGGCTTTGCATATGTGAAATACTGTCCCCAGGGCCAAGGGCCCCAGGGCTCATTGTGCTATCCCCCCTCCCCTCCCCCAGATAGATAGTCTGCATGGACCCACTCCTCATGCGCCCTCCCACCTGATGCCTTTCAAGCACCACCATCCTCCCCCCCCTCCGCCTGGCCGGCACCCCTCTCCTACCTTGAGGAGATAGGGATGCGGAGAGAGCGCTTCTCTTGGCTCCTCTCCAGGCCAGGCTGATACCCCCTCTGGCCAAGCCCCGACCGGAAGTCCCGCCCGCCGTGTGACCGGAAGTGGGCGGAGCCGCGACCGGGACCGAGACCAGCAAGGAGGGCGCCGCCGCATCTGCAGCAGATGCAAGCTCCGGATTGCTCCCAACCACTGGACCACGCTGGGGACATGGAGGGCCAAGAGGGCCCGGTGTCCCCAGCGGTAAGGCGGCAAGGATTGGCGCGGCCTGCGCGGTGGGCTCACGATCCGGCCCACCGCCGCATGCGCGCGCCACAGCATTGGGGCCCATTTGAACAGGGCCGGGTAGGCCCAATTGAAGCTGTGGTGTGGCCGAAGGAGATGGCGCAGCACGCGGGGTAGGCCCGCGATCGGGCCCACTACCGCATGCGCGCGCCGCGGCCTGGGGCAAAATTGAAGGCCGATCAGCCACAGGGTCCGCCCCGGGCCCATCCGCTACCAAAGCATGATCGGATGTGGCCCTGGGTGACCCCCGAATCGGCAGTGTGGCGGTAGATACTGGCGCCATCTGCGGGGTAGGCCGCAACTCCGGCCTACCCTCACAGACGAGCGCCACGCTTTGCGACCCCCCCAGGGGCGATCCGGCCCCATCCACACTCGGTAAGGGGATAACAGGGGGCCCAACCGGTCCGGTACTCGATTCGGGCACGGGGGCCCGACTAGGCCCCGAGCCGGGCGCGAGACCGGATCGGTTAAACACCGGGCCCAAAACAGCAGTGAGGGACTGCACCAGGGACCAGACGGCCTCCAGCTGTCCCTCCTGCAAGCCCAAAACCGCTGCTGCCTGTCCTGAACCCATGGGGCCTGCTCCACAAACCCCAGGGGCGTCCCTAGAAGTACTAGGCCCAAATGAAGGGCCCGGGCCTAACCTAGCTAAACCTGACCCCCCAGCCTCCTCTAATTGCCTGCCCCCTAATCCACTCCCCCCTGCCTGGGAAACTCCCACCTTCCTAACACTAGTGGGTAAATGGGCCTGGAGGGAACGATGGCCTAGCCTCCGGGATGAGCCCTGAGGCCTGGGTGAAGGGGGAACAATATCCTGATCACTTATCTCTTTTTCTCTATCCACAGGTGTCCTTCTCCCAGAAGATGAAGCCTCATCCCTGAACCGCAAAGGAGGGAGCGAAGACCTGCGAGACCTGTCCATGATGACAAAGAAATTCTCTCAGCTAACTGCAGCAGAAGATTCCAGATGTTCCTGACAGAAAGAGGGCCTCAAACTCCCAGAATCCCCTTCTTATCTGTGAGTAAAACCCCTCCCTTAGATCTGCAACACTGTTGCAATCTAACCTACAGCTCCACACACACTCCTCCTCCCTGCAACCTTAACCCTTAAGACGCTCCAGGCTGATCAGGGCCCTGCACTTACAAACCATCATCTGGCCTTGGACAAGCTAAAAGGACCTCCTAAGGAGGATACCTTAAACGATTGCTGTCATCCTGCGTCAAAAAGGGAGAGGGAGAGTCCACAAGAGCAAAGGGGAAAAAGAGTAGCTCCATCTCCCTAATTGCAACAAACATACACAGCACACTCAGCTCTTAGGGACCTTACCCATGCAGATGTAAGCCCGCCTAGAATATCACTCAAGCTATAAAAAATAACTTTTGATTTGTAATAGAATCTCTTTAGCAATTTTAAAGCACATTAGCGCTAATATTTAAGCACTCCACTTGTAATTTAGGCCTATACTTTAATTAGTGCTTTTCGTTCGGTGCAAAAATAGAAACTATTTTCCTTTGCAATTCCAGTATAATTTTTTTTTTATTGTTTTCATAAGTTAATCAAATTAATTGAAGAATCGATAAAATCAAAGACAATTTTGTGTTGCAATAATTCTCACCCATTATTTGCACAAGAATTTATTGTAATCGTTATTGTGGCAATACAACTTTACATTGTGCTAAAATTCCCAAGCTGTTTAGAACATTTGCAGAAATAAAAACTGCTCAAGTGCAAAAAAAATAATTTAAGTGTAATTTGACGGAGCATTAAAGGGACAGTAAACACCTTGAAATGACAAGATATTTCTGTTGTCTAGCATGAGAAAAACATATCAGGCACGTCTGAAAATTTTAAAAACAAATTAACATCTTGTTTGCAGCAATAATTTTTCATTAGCCAAATGCCAACCACCACTTGCTTCATTTAGAGGAACAAATGCTGCCTTGAGTCTGCAGCTGTAAGGCTAACCATGGTCAGTATGTTAATATAAAGTGCTTTCTTTTGCAAACAAATGTTATAGGAATAATATGTAGCAGGGTTAGCCTGAGAAGTCTGAAGTGTGTGTTCCAGCTCTGAGAACTAAAAACGTCACATTTTTCAGAGCTAAATGAAAAGAGTGCAAAATAAAAAATAAAAGTATATTGCAATTTTTTTTTACTGTGCATAACTAAACATTTTATAGAAACAAATCTCAAGGTATATACTGTCCCCTTAAGAGTATGTTATGATTGTTTAATTTTAAATATGTGTTATTTAATTCATATAAGTAGTTTAACCCATTTGAGCTGCTTTAGGCATCTAGAAATCAGTTTCAACTAATTGTCTGAGTATATATACACATGTTGTGTGTTGTTTTTGTAAGTAATTATAACAAGTTTTAGACCAACTTGATGTGTATAAATGTAAAATGGTATTGGACATTTAGGAGACCCTGTCTGTTTAGGCTTTTGGACACAAGCACTCACACATATGCACACATAGGCACACACATATACGCACACATAAATATACACACACACACATAGGCACACACATATACGCACACATAGGCACACACATATACGCACACATAAACATACACACACACACACACATAGGCATACACATATATGCATACATTAACATACACACACACGCACCCATAGACACACACATATACACACACATAGGCACACACATATACGCACACATAAACATACACACACACACATAGGCATACACATATGCACACACATTAACATACACAAACACGCACCCATAGACACACACATAGGCACACACATATACGCACACATAAACATACACACACACACATAGGCATACACATATGCACACACATTAACATACACACACACGCACCCATAGACACACACATATACACACACATAGGCACACACATATACGCACACATAAACATACACACACACACATAGGCATACACATATGCACACACATTAACATACACAAACACGCACACACACATAGGCACACACATACACACACATTTAGGCACGCACATATACGTATTATATATTATATTGCACACACCTTGTGCCACGGCATTCAGAGATCATGCTATGTGTTAATTAGCTTTATCTTTAGTTGCTGGGTTTCTTAATTTTATTATTGTACACATAAACATACACAGACACACATCTATGCACACATTAACGTACACACACAAGCACATATGCATACATAGGCACACACATATACACACACATAGGCACACACATATACACACACATAAACATACACACATATAGGTATACACATATACGCACACATTAACATACACACACACACGCATGCACACATAGGCACACACATATACACAGAAAAAGGCACACACACATATACGCACACATAAACATACACACACATATACGCACACATTAACATACACATGACGCACACGTAGACACACACATAGGTACACACATATACCCACACATAAACATACACACACAGACACATACATAGGCCCATATTTATCAAGCTCCGTACGGAGCTTGAAGGGCCGTGTTTCTGGCGAGTCTTCAGACTCGCCAGAAACACAAGTTATGAAGCAGCGGTCTAAAGACCACTGCTCCATAACCCTGTCCACCTGGAATCGCCGGAAATCAACCCGATCGAGTACGATCGGGTTGATTGACACCTCCCTGCTGGCGGCCGATTGGCCGCGAGTCAGCAGGGGGCGGCGTTGCAGCTGCTGGTGCAATGTTAAATGCAGAGAGCGTATTGCTCTCTGCATTTAGCAAGATCTTGTGGACCTGATCCGCACTGTCGGATCAGGTCCGCAAGACCTTTGATAAATCGAGGCCATAGGCACACACATATATGCACACATAGGCACACACACATAAAGATAAACCATGCTTATAAATGTTCCAGGTGTCTCTTCAGGCTCCCCTTCATTCTCCTCCTCTGGCTCCGAATCCCCAGCGTACACTCTGCGTGAGTGTACGCAAGGAATTCGTAACCTGAGGAGGAGAATGAAGTAGAGCCTGAATAGACACCTGGAGTATTTATAAACATGGTTTAAGACTGCTGAATCTCATCTTGAAAAAGCCCTCAGACAGGGAGAAACATGTTGATGTTAGCAGTTCATTATACCTAAGCACTGTGAAAGTTTATCTAAGTGGGACTTTTGTAGAATCACATTTGCAACTGCGCTTTTTTGGAAACGGACCACTACTTTACTACTTTACTCATCATGCGTGCCTTGTGCACTAAAGAGTGGATGTGGTGATTTACTATGTCTAATAACCTCGAGACCGCACTTCTTTCTTATACACAGACTATTGGTATGATGTATCAGCCACACACGTCTGAGTGGAACTCCGAGTAGGACACCTACAAGGTACACTGGTAGGATCCAGAAACAACCCTTACAATCTCTTTTGAGAGTAAGGTACTGTACCAGTGTTTGGTGACTTTGAATCATACAGAGAAACCCCCTGGGGATTAGCACTCTGTCTGGTTTCTACAAGAAGTAATGGACTGCATATACATAAGGCTGGAAACCTGACTGACTTTTAAAATTCAGAGAGTGCTTCTTTTCATTTATCACAGAGGGTGTGCACACCGTATACATTAGGAAATCATTTTTAGTTTGTATTCATGTTGGTCATGTGTTCATAGGTAATATTGTTCTCTTTATATGCATATACTGTACCTTAAATTGCCTTCATTTGAACTGTTGGGTAACTGCGTTTGTTTGTTAGCTCTGGCTGACAGGATGCAAAAAACACTTTCTGTTCAGGGCCCAGAGGTGACCAATGAGAAATCACACACATGCACGGAGAGCATTTCTCACAAGATTCCCGTTTATTGAAAGAATACACAATGGCTTTATAGTGAATTACACGTCATACAAGAGGCCACATGAAATATATAAAAAAAACATTAGCAGTTACACATCTGGATGAGGCCCACAGGAAATAAGGAAAAATAGGAATGCTGTTATAGCACATAACAGAATATGCCCATATAAGCATATGTAGAGAATTATATTAGAACCATATGTTAAAACTTATGCTAAGGAAACTTGTGGAATGCTACTTGCTGTATTATAGATATTTCATACAAGTTGAAAAATCCCCATTATGTGTCTGTTTAAAAGTCCCCACAAACATAATAATATATTTAATATACCCATCATGAACCATATAATGTATTTTGTATTTTTTGTTTTAATCTGAACCATATAACAATTTTAGGATAAACTGTTCCTTTATATTATATCGGCGACGTCCAATCTGCTATACTGTACTTTTATAGATTTTGGGCTTTATATGGGCTTTTAATAAAGTGTGTGATTTTATCACCTTCTACAGTAATATTTTTCCTGTTGTAGTATATTTGGCTATCTTTTAGCACCCTCACTATTATTTTGTATCTTGTACTATTTCCTGTTTCTTAACTAGAAGGTTTTAGGAATAGCGAGGAGTCTGACACTTTAGCCTTGCACATCACCATATTTACTAGCATTCCACATATATAAATACACATTTTAACATAGCGATACACATAAATGTATTAATATGTATATATGTATCTCTATGTTAAAGCCTTTTGCTTGCCTTTTAGTTTTCTTACACCTGAGACCTCATATCTTTGAGCCCTTATAACTTTTTTGTGCCATTTTCTTTTGAATGTTTTTCTTAGACATTGTTATTATGAGTGTAACTATACTTTGCAATGTATTTTTGATGTATTTTGTGATACTTTTTTAACCAGATGTGCATTAACTTAAATTGCGTTTAAGTGGCTTAAGCGATTGTGTTTACTTTCAACTTGTAATACTAGCGAAAAACCAATGGCACGAAAAAAACCTGCGATAAACCCCGTTTCATTTGCATGTAACTGTTAGAGCTATATTCATAATCTAGCCCTAAATGTTTTTGCTTTACAAAACTTTAAAATTCTTTCACACAAATTTCAATTATTTAAAAAAGATAGAAAAATTCCATACATAAATGATGCCAAATCTCCAAACCCATGGAGGCCACAGATCAATATTTTAGAAGCCTAAAGTGTCACCTAAATGAATGGTTATTAAACACACAAAAATAATACATTTCTTAAAAAATGTCCTGTGGCACAGGATCAGATTTAGGAAAGTGTTGCAGCAGTGACAGAGCTAATGAACAGAGGGCCCCTGGTGCAATATTTAGTTTTAGCCTTTTTGCCCCCCCCCCCCCACATGCATTTGTTGTTCTCTTCAACATCCAATGAAACAGCTTTAGGGGCAAACTTGCTGAAAAATCTCAATGCATTCGCCGGAGTCAATACGCCCGCCACACATCAGTGACGCGGATCCACATACGATCCTCTTATTTATAAAAAAAAACATAAAAAACACACGTGTCAAGTGCGGCGCGATGAGCATCGGACTGTTGTTAACTAACAGTCATCGAGGATGCGGTTATTTCGGGTTTTTCCCAACGTTATTTATACCATTTCATTACTGTCCATGAACAAGCACATTTCTCTAAAGCTAATCTTTTATTTTTCATCTGTTAATGTCCAAGAAAAGATAGATTTATACCCCAACAAACAATATCTCATAGAAAGTTATTTTTATATTTATTTCTTATATGATACTTTCACATAAATTAACGTATATTTGTATATTTGTATTTCTAGAAGTCATGATATGCTTTTATCTCATGTTTTTTTTTATTTTTTTATAAATGATTATTAATGCTAGAATTTGTACATATGTTTTTGCACATATTTGTATATATATATATATATATATATATATATATACATATATATATATACTATATATGTGTGTGTTATACTATATATGTGAGTGTTATGTCAGAAATCTTTTGCAAACATATTTACATTTACCTAAGTTCCTTTTATTTGCTCTAAACAATGTTGTCTGTCATATTTCTAAGTTTATTTATACCACTATATGTATATAGTGTAAATTTGTTATTATTCTGAGCAGGAATAATTGTGAATATAGCATATAATCAGGGTATCATACAGTATGTATTTATTTGCAATCAATGGATTTTTTAAGAGCTGGGCCAGTTTTCTCTCTGTACATGTGTAACCCCTCCTGATTGCAATCTAGTTTTAAAAACCACCCCTACACAGGTGTTATAAAATGGGCTGGCATATAAGATAACATTTCTTACAGAAAAAGAAATTCAAGAGAAGGAAGAAATACACTGAAAATAGCATGACAGTAAAGAGGTTATTTTAATTTCTGCTGTATCTAAATCATGACAGTTAAATGTTATGTAGTCTACCCTTTGAGCTATCAATTTAAGATTATATTGAATCAAACATCAATTCGAATTTTAAAATCATTGTCTAAAATATTACACTGTGTGTCCTAATGTCAGCATCAATGTTTATCTTTAATACTAATTTCACATATACATACTTTCAAAGTATAATACACAATGTAACAAATGGCACTTACAAGTTCTGATGAGTGATCAATGACACAAGTATCAAGCAATTTGAGCAAGCAAGTTTAAAATGTATATTTGAATCAGATTGGCTGATGTCATAAATCATGTGATTATGCATATTCTAATCAAAAGTGTTTGAAAAGTGTTTGTGTGGGGGTTGTTTAGGAGTGTGCGTCATAATTGGTGTAAAAGTGTTTCGTCAAAATTGGTGCGAGGTGCAGAGTGTATATTACATGGCTTAAACATGGTGCACATAGATTTTTCACATCAAATAAAAAGGAAGTTAGCTATATTATGTTGTGTATTTTTTTCATTTTTATCTCTATATCTATCAGTGCAACAAGTTTGGGGCAAAACTTTTCAACAAATTTGTAGAAATAATAATGTCCCCTAGCTTTGTAATGAGAGACAAATGTGTAACATAATCCATAAGTAGCAATGTATTTTTCATTTTTATCCCTATATCTACTACTGCACCAAATGTGGAGAAATAATATTGTTTGATTTAGAAAGGGTATACACTTTTAATAGAGTTTCTAATTTACTTTTATTATGTAATATACTTCATTCTCATGCAGCATCGAACATAAGCTTTCTGTGTTTTCAGACTCCCATTGATTTCTATGGCATCCACGGCCTCAAGGGTGGCGGATTGAGAACTAGGTATGCTGCGTCGGAATAGACGTGAGCGTACCTGTTAAATGTTTGATAAATTTGGGTATAGGGTCAAATAGAGTTGAATCTGAATTCAAAACATCTGTAATGACCCAAGCATCGATCTGCGTTGGATTGAGATTGCGGGAGCGTGTATTACGTCACAAATTTCAACATTTGCTGAACTTGACACTTTGATAACTACGGCGGATTAATCTAGCGAAAAAAATACGACGTGGGATTCAAGCATATTTTCAGTTGATGCTTTGATAAATATTCCCCTTAGCCTTTATGCAAAAATAAATAAAATGTGCTTTGTTTCATTGGCACAGCCAAAATGGCAAAACCTGTCTTTTTTTAAATGAATTACTAAATAAGCAGTTCAGTGTTCCTCTTTAAGTGCTACCAGCCCCCTACATTTTGTGAGATTGTCCCTGTTTGAGAGCTCTGGGCCTCTGTCCCTCATGCCAGTTACCACTTTTTTCCTGTGCCAGATAATCTCTGGCACTGCACACACATATCTACAGACCATAATACAACACACACTAAATATAAAAAAACAACACTGCCCATAATAAATTTACCAGAAGTTAGCACCAAATAAAAACAACACAGTAAACACTTCTCTTATAATTACAGGACAATGAGGACATTATCATCATCCTATCTTCATTATACTGGTATTTTCGATGAGCAAAAATACATATTTCAATTTACAAGAATAAATCAAAATGAGACAGAGTATTTTTCAAAAAATATGCAGCTGGTATAACACGTTATGAGGAAAATTACAATACAGTATAGAACTAAACCACTAAATGTTTTCTTTTTAATGACACGATGAGTCCACGGATCATATTAATTACTACTGGGAATACCACTCCTGCCCTGCAGGAGGCGGCAAACAGCACCACAAAGCTGTTAAATATCACCTCCCTTCCCTCCCAACCCAGTCATTCTCTTTGCCTACGTTAAGTTCAAGGAGGTTGTTAGAAAAAGATTCTTCAGTCAAGAGTTTATTATTTTTAAAGTAGTACAAGATTGTGCTGCTTTGTTCTGGGGTGTAGTCGTAGTCCATGTCAGTCTCTTCAGTAGAGCAGTGGTGTCTTTAGAGCAATGGGAACTTGTGGGACATAATTCTCACTGCACCTCCCATAAATTGATGCTGCCCTAATCCTGATAGCCTAAGTAAGATTACTCAGGTTTTATCTTTTTTCCACAGGTCTATGTGAGGGAGAGGACCTCTCAATCCTGGTGAGCTGCTCTGTTGTCGGGCAGATTTTAAAGGTAAGTGCTGACTTTTTATTCTGGGTCGGTGAAAAAGATCTCAGAGGAAGTGGAGCACTTTATTTAATTGGGAAAGAACTCCTATATATAAAAGGAGGGGATTTCAGTGACAGCACAATTTTAGCAGGCACTGGGGCTGAGGAGACTGATTAGGTGGCTTTATCTCTGGGGGCCTTTTAACACTTGGGCTGAGGGTAAGGACTCAGTGGGACGTGATATTATGGTTACTTATATTTGGGCTAATCTGCAATCTAGAATGCGGTAGCCAAATTTGCCCCCAGGTTTGCTGAAGGTTCGTAGTTGTTAAAACAATAATAATGGCGACCGCATCCACTGCATCCCAACATGAATATAATATATTTCATATTTCTAATAAATCCTGAATGCATTTTTTTATTTTTGGGGGGCTTTTTTATTTTGATAGGTCTATTAGATTAGGTGTAATTCGTTTTTATTTTTATTTTTTTTTATTTTTTTTTATTTTTTTGAATTTAAATTTTTTCTTTATTGAGAACCAAAAGTACATACAGTCAGTTAACCAAGGAAAGAAATTACTTTCCACAAATACATCAAAACAAGTACATAGTTTTAACATATAACAATTAGGCGTATTGCAGAGTTATATACATCCATATACATTATAAGCAATATTTGTGCTTCTATTCAATCAATGTGAAATGTCTACCATGTATCTAGAGGTCTCGGATAGCGGAGTATAACTCCAGTGTCGTAATAATAAGGTTGTAAGTGACAATTATAACCACGTTTCTCAATTAACATGTCGGTCTCTGGTTTAACATGGTCATTCGGTGGTGTTGTGAGTGAGGGATAGGTTATAGGATAGGTAAGGAAGGAGTCATCTCGTGGGAGGGGGTGGGGAAGTTCAGGTGAGAAGTGAGGGGAGGGGAGGGGGTTAGGATAAAGAGCGCGTTAGTGGTGATGGAGACATAAAAGAAAGGGAATGGGGAGAGAGGGGAAGAAAAAAAAAAAAAAAAAAAAAAAAGGGGGGTTAGACTACCTGTGCGCAATGTCCCCTGGCCCAACTGCCTAGGAGGAGGGACAGCGGCATGTAAGTCCATGTGGGTCTACTGAATCTGAATCCAGTCATCCCAAATTGCCCAGTAAACCTCCATTCGCTCTAGCGAGCTATATGCAAATTTTTCCATGTTGGCCAAGTATTGTATTACCTCACAGACTTCCGAAATTGTGGGTGAGGTAACCTGTTTCCAGGCTCTGGCAATACAAAGTTTGGTGGCTGCCATCACATAGATCACCAGTTGCTTGCTACATTTGGGGAGAGTTTTATCCATGATGTGGAAGAGGGCCACCCTTGGCGTCAGCTGTATAGTCAGATTCATAGAATGCAAGAGTGTCTCAACATCTTTCCATAGATCTTTTATCTTTGGGCATGACCACCACACATGAGAGTTGGAGCCTTCCCTTCCGCATAATCTCCAGCAACCTGGAGACACATTAGGAAACATTCTCGACAGTTTGGTGGGTACTCTGTACCATTGAATCAGTAGCTTAGTAGGATATCCCCACCTATACTTAATTCCCATCTGTCTCAATGACTTTGTCACTTCACGGAATGTGCCTCTCTTTTGCATCGTATACTGAGACAAGTCTGGAAAAATTTGTATAGAGACAAATCTGGCTGGTAGAGTGGGGCGTAGAAACATGGCTCTGAGGATTTGTTCTTTATATGTAAAATAGTGGAATCTGGCAATCACATCCCTTGGTTTCTCTGCTGAGACATTCCTCCCTCTGGGGAGTCTGTGTGCTCTGTCTATCAGGGTCTCATTGGGGAAACCTGGGGGATGGAGTATTTCGCACAGTTCAAGAAGGTACTTGCCAAGGTCAGTTGGGGTGATCTCTTCAGGGACACCTCTAAATCTTAAGTTGTTCCTGCGGGAACGATCTTCCATATCCGCCATCTTGGCTTCAACTGTGTCTAGCATGTCAACTAGGACTTGTGAATGGCTAGCCAAGTTTTCCTGCTCAACTGTTGTCTTCTTGTTTTTTCTCCAGGACATCAATGCGTTCGCTAATAACGCCAATATCTCGCCTGAGATCCACCGTGGAGCTCTTAATAGCTTT